>NW_016819762.1:1394577-1443564 GCF_001698545.2 Rhinopithecus bieti | reverse complement strand
ATATAAGAAATAGCAAAGAGCTAAAAAAAAAAAAAAAAAAAAAAAAAAATCCCAACATACTTGAAAAAGAAGAGCAAGGTAAGCAAGGTAAAACACTCACCAACAAGATTTTGAGATATTTTTATAAAATTAGAGTAGTTAAGAAAGTATTGTACTGGCCTAGGAACAGTCGAACAGATAAATGGAACAGAGTCAAGAATCCAAAACCAGATCATGTGAATATTGATGCCCAATATGTATGACAGAGGTAACATTGCAGATCAATAGAGAAACAAGGGACTACACAAGAAAATTGGAAAAGTGAATTTCCACATTGCAAAATAAAATAGGTCCCAAATTACAAGACACAGAAAAATCAATCTGGATGATTTAAACACTTAAATATGTAAGTTAAAACTTTGAAGTTTTTTGAAGTGAAGAGGAAAAGTTATTTTCTTTTAGATAGAGATTTCTTTTCTTTTCTTTTTTTTCTTTTTTCTTTTCTTTTTTCATTTTCCTTTCCTTTCCTTTTCCTTTCCTTTTCCTTTCCTTTTCCTTTCCTTTTCCTTTCCTTTTCCTTTCCTTTTCCTTTCCTTTTCCTTTCCTTTCCTTTCCTGAGACGAGGTCTCAGCTCTGTCACTCAGGCTGGAGTGTGTGGTGCAATCATGGCTCACTGAAGCCTTGACCTCACAGGTTCAAGCCATCCTCCTTCCACCTCAGCCTCCCAAGTCGCTGGGACTACAGGCCTGCACCACAATACCCAGCTAATTTTTGTATTTTTTATAGAGCCAGTGTCTCAATATGTTGTCCAGTCTAGTCTCAAACCCCTGGCCTCAAGTGATCCTCCCACCTCGGCCTCCCAAAGTGCTGGGATTACAACTGGGAGCCACCATGCCAGGCCCAAGATAGGGATTTCTGAATCAAGATCTCAAACCACAAATCATTTGGTGAAACTTGATAAATTTAGCTATATTAAAACCAAGACTGTTTCTCAAATGGCCACTTAAAGACAAACCACAAACTGGGGGAAGATACCCGCAACATAAATAATCCACAAAAGATTACTATCTTGAGTATATAGATAACTAAAATAAATTATAAAAGTCAAACAACTCAATAGATAAGTGAGCAAAAGTTGCATATTTCATTGTAGACAAAAACATAACCAATAAACACACAAAAAGATGCTCAACCTCCTTAGTAATCAGAAAATATAAATTAGTAATCATAATGTGACACCTTTATACTCATCAGACCGGCCAAGAGAAAAAATAACAATCTCACCAACCCCACAGGTACCGTGTTATGAAGCGCAACACGGAGGACTTACCCACTGCTAGTGGGACTCTAAACTGCTGTAACTACTTAGTCAAACAATTTAGCATTGTGTATAAAGTTAAAGATGAGTGTTTTCTACATCCTAGCAAAATTCTGATTCTAGGATATGCCCTAGAGAAACTGTCGCTCACATGAACAAGAAGAAATGCCCAAGAATGTTTATAGCTGCGCCAATGGTTATTAGGGAGAAAAGGGAACAGCACAAATGTTCAGCTCCAGGAACATGAATAAATCCTGTTCCTTAAATTGCATTTAATGAAATACTATATTCAGCTGTAATAGTTAATGAAGGACAACTACATTCCTAAGCATGGATAAATCCCTCAAATACAGTGTTATGTGAAAAAAAAAATAGGTTATAGGAGAATTTCTATAATATGATTCAATTATGTAAAGATTCAAAAGCAGGTGAGACTAAAGCAATTGGTCAAATAAGCCTTAACTGTTACTGTATAATTTGTACTTTGTAATATCTGGTAGTTGCACGGTTCGTTAAGCTTCAGGCTAACAGAAAATTAAGCATTAACTATGGTGGCAAGTTAAAAATCTGCGAAATCAAAACCCTTAAAATTCATCTACGAAATTTTAATAAATATCCGTGTAGAAAATCAGAACGACTCTTTCAGGCCATCTTTAAAATGTCATTGGTAAACCATACTTGATCCTAAATTCCTGTACTTCCTCAGGCCATCTAAGCATGAAACGCTGTCACCTACCCACATCCTCTGGCTGTGACGCTTGTCAAAGTGTTCCCTATCGGCTGCATGCCTAGACCACCAAAGGGTTCTGTCCGGACAGTGTCACTGGCGAAGGCGGCGCGACATGTCCAGGGCGCAGATCTGGGCTCTGGTGTCTGGTGTCGGAGGGTTTGGAGCTCTCGTTGCTGCTACCACGTCCAATGAGTGGAAAGTGACCACGCGAGCCTCCTCGGTGATAACAGCCACTTGGGTTTACCAGGGTCTATGGATGAACTGCGCAGGTAACGCGTTGGGTTCTTTCCATTGCCGACCGCATTTTACTATCTTCAAAGTAGCAGGTAAATATAATGGCTTTGTTTGGGGTGGAGGTAAAATGTACTTTCCCCCCCGACTGTGCTGAAGTCGCTGTCTATGGCTGGTTGTTAACTCTCTGAAGACTGAGTGTTTAATCACAGTGCCACGATTTGCCTAGGAAGGATGGGGTGTATGAGTATTGGCTGAAAGAATGACATTATTTATTTTATTTGACAAAGGAGATGTAAGAATAACCTTACGGGGCTTTTGGAATACCCAGTGTGACTCCAGAGGGAAGAGTGGAAGTGACTAGATTGTTTTAAAAGTCAGTTTCAATTTGCCTTAAGTCATGGAGAAACCTTGAGGGGTCATCACCTCTATGTAGGAAACGTTCTCATTGATTTAAACTTGTCTCTCTTCCTGTCTCTCTCTCTCTCTCTCTCTATACATACACACACACACACACACACACACACACACACACAGAGGTATCTATATGTGTATATATATGCACACATGTGTATATATACATACACATATATAACACACAGGTATCTATATGAATGTATATACACCTATACATGCACACACATATGTAACACACATATATATGGAATATGCCATTGATAGATTGGAACTGGCAAATGATGGCAAATTGAAACTGGCTTTTAAAACAATGCAGCCACTTCCACTCTTCCCTTTGGAGTCACACTGGGTATTCCAAAACACCTGTAAGGTAATCCATATGTCTCCTTACATCTACTTTATCCTAGATTCCTGATAACAAAGGAAGGAATTCTATTTTCAGAGGGGTTTCCAGGTTTTTTTTTTTTTAATGTTTGTCATAGCCTAGATATAAAACAAAACAACAACAAAAAAAACATATTGAATGATAAAATTTAACAGCAAGAAAAGTTTGAAAGTGGTTAAGTGAAAGAAAATGCTGTTTACTTTCCCCTTTGGTTACCTGGTTTTATTTATTTGTTTTAAAAATATATGGGGCAAACTTTCATCGTTGTGCATATTAGAAATTCTATTACAAGTGTACATATCTCAAAGAGGGAACATATATTTTTTAAGGACATTTTCATACTCCAGGATGCCTTCAGGGAAACAGTTGTCATTTGCTTTCATGTCATTATGAGAATTACTATCTGCCTCTGCTTTCTGCAAAGTTGATACATTTACAAATCTGCCACAAGTTGTGGGTTTATTACCTTAAAAATTGCTCCTTGTTTTTTGGTAAAATATAGACTTTTCACAGTCAAATAGTAAAACTGTACCTTGGCCCCAGTAAAGAAAATGAAATAAAATTTTAACTAGGAAGTTACTAAAGCAAAATGTGTTAGGAGATTTTGTGTCAAGTATGCACATCATTAGTCTACAGCGAGTGCCAGGGGATAAAGAGAGAATACTTAACTAAATCCAGGAGATTTCTAATGACAATCAAAAGAAGTATTCAAGCATGGATGCCTCAGTTAGGCCCTGAAATAACATGGACTTTCCAAGGTACCCATTTGAGGAATCCATGCTGTGTCTCTCTTCAGACTCAACTTCTAAACTTATTTTGGGGTATTTCAACACTGTTCCTGCTGCTATAGAACACTGCCTAGAAATGGGGAATTTTAAAGGGAAAGACGAGTGTGTGTGGAGACCCTGTTGTCACTCTGCACGTCTTATAGTCGTTCTTTCTCCAGGGGCCCCTCTTGGCCCTTTTTTACCTTAGGAATCAGGTAGAAGAGATGGCATGTGGTAAGTCTGTTTGTTTTTAATTGGGTTCATCTTTTGTTTGTTCAATTATTATATATATATATATATATTTTGAGATGGGGTCTCCCTGTGTTGCCAAGGGTGGTCTCGAACTCCTGAGCTCAAGAGATCCACCTGTCTCTGACTCCCAAAATGCTGAGATTATAGGCCTGAGCCACCGTGCCCGGCCTCATCTTAAAATGTCATTGGTAAACCATACTTGATCCTAAATTCCTGTACTTCCTCAGGCCAAAAAAGAAACACAAAGAAAGAAAGAAAATTGCCTTAATATGTTTCATTCTGTATTTCTTAATGAAACCCAGTTATTGGAAATATGTGTTCAACTTTAGCTTCAAAGTGGGTTAAAGAGCCATGGTACATTTTACATGACTTCAACTCGCTACTTCCCCAAACACATCATCACAGAGTTAGGAATTTTATTACTAGCATTTATGATAGTCCAGATATCTCTCACCCTTAAAACTTTCTTAGTTTGTATTTATTGTTTTTGAGACAGAACCTTGCTTTGTTGCCCTGGTTGGAGCGCAGTGGTGCAATCTCAGCTCACTACCACCTCCACCTCCCAGGTTCAAGTGATCCTCCCACCTCAGCCTCCCAAGTAGCTGGGAGTACAGGCACATGCCACCACACTTGGCTAATTTTTAAAGGTTTTTGTAGAGATGAAGTCTCACTATGTTACCTAGGCTGGTCTTGAACTTCTGGGTTCAAGCAATCCTACTGCCTTGTCCCCATAACGTGCTGGGATTATAAGCATGAGCCACCACCCTGGCCAAAACTTTATTTTTAAAGTTAACTTTGCTTATTGATTGTAAAAATAATTTATTCTGTATCTCCTGTATACCCTGTGCATAGGTAATCTGAAAATCTCACCCACTGACAATGCTTCCCCAAGAACAAGTACAATTAAATTAATATAATCTCTCTACCTTCTTCATCCTGAGTCACAATCTTTGTAAATGATACACTTTGCTGCAGAAATCTATTTTTAATGTCAGAAACACTGATTCTTATTTCCAAAGGAAACAGGGATTCACACATTTGGATTTCCTTTCCCATGGAGTCATTGCTGGTTACTTTTCTTTTATTCCTATTTGAAAACATAACAATGAGGGAATTGGAAAAGTTTTCTATGCCAATAATCTCTCCAACATCGCAATAATTACAAATTGAGAAAAGAACTCAGAAGTCAATGAAGAATGAAAATGGTTATATCACCTTTTAAAATAATAAACTATTTAAGCCTGCATTGTCAATTTGAGACAAATCTTCTTAGACTTAGGCCAGATTAAACCTCCACTAAGAAAGAAAAGCAGAAAATCTTTCTAAGCTGTCAGGGTTGTATTTTTTTTTTCTTGCTGATTATATAACTTCATTGCTGGAGTCATACCTTCTCATAGCTAACCCTCTTGAATGCTCCAGTGTAGCCACAGCTTTTTAGGGCTTCATTTGGATTAATAGTGACTACATCCCTTAAAAAGTTGATGTTAGCAAACAGCTTTTTGGGTGAGCAGCATTTATAGCTATTGTAAAAAAAATACAGAGGCCACCTTCAACTGTCATTCTGTGAAATAAGCCATAGAGACACCTACAATTCAATTCTTATTAGAGCCTGAAAGCTTGATTAAAATCCAAAGCCAATTCACTATCTTTAGACACTAAGTCTACCATAAACTAGGTCTCCTGTTTTGTTTTTCTCTCATATCAGCGTTAATAGGAATGCTTTCACTGTGAAAGTAAAGCATCTCTCATAGTAGGGAGAGAAGCAGTTCTTTCTGAGAGGGAAGACTGAATCCCCAAAGCGTGGCTGCAGTGAAGAACTGAAGCAAATCATGATCACCTTGCGACAAGGGCTGGATCTGTCATGTTCCTGTCGTGCCCCTGGCACGTGCTGGGTTCCAGATACATAGTTGCAAAATGACTGAATAAGCCAAATAATGAGTGAGACTACAGATAGTTCACGATGAGGGCAAAATTGTATTCCTGGAGGAAGGCTGGACTGTGCTGAATTGAGGCGCGAGTGAGGAAATGCGTGCGGGCAACCCGAAGGAAGGTCACTGGATTATGACTCAGCAGACTGAGCCTCGCATTCTGGCTCCTTTATGACTTGCTGTGAGACCTTGACTTCAGCAATGACACCTTCTGTGCCTCATCTTTAAATTAAGAGAATGGGTCTCCAAGAGTTCCTTCAGGTATCTTTCAACCTGAAGTTCAATTCGAGAACTTCACAGTGCTTGGCCACCTGGCAGTAGAAGTTTCCCAAAGAATTATAGCCATAAAAGTATCCTCTATTATAATGGTTATAGTTGCTCATGGGATTAAGGTCTTTCCTTCTGTTTTTAATTTTTGTTTTTTAAGACAGGGTCTCATTCTGTCACCCAGGCTGGAGTGCAGTGGCACGATCATGGCTCACTTCAGCCTTGACTTCCTGAGCCCAAGTGATCCTCCCATTGCAGCCTCCTGAGTAGCTGGGACTACAGGCATGTGCCACCATGCCTGGCTAATTTTACTTATAAGTAATTATAATTTTGTTTATAATTGTATTTATAAACAAAATCTGCTGGACATGGTAAAGACAGGGTCTTACGATGTTGCCCGGGGTGGTCTCAAACTCCCGGGTTTCAGTGATCCTCCAGCCTAGGCCTCCCAGAGTGCTGGGATTACAGGCATGAGCCACCGTGCCCTGCCAAGGCCTTCTCCGCCACCTGCCTTATCTATTATCTTGACCAGCTTCCTGTGTTCCTGACTGTTTACAGTCTTCTCTGCGTCTGGGTTGAGATAGGTGTAAATGACCACAAGATCCAAGTAAAAGTGCCAGGATTTCAGTGAAATGAAACCAGTCATGTGGAAGCTGCAGTCAAATGATGCTGGCTGTCTACAGGAGTGTGAGCCTTGTCTCCTCACTTTCCAGCTGCTTCACCTCTCTCCCCACTCCCTTATTTGGCCATGCCATAAAAATGGGGGTGAAGAGGCCAGGCACGGTGGCTCATGCCTATAATCCCAGCACTTTGGGAGGCCGAGGCAGGTGGATCACTTGAGGTCAGGAGTTCAAGACCATCCTGACCAACTTGGTGAAACCCTGTCTCTACTAAAAATACAAACATTAGCCAGGTGTGGTGGCAGGTACCTGTAGTCCCAGCTATTTGGGAGGCTGAGGCAGGAGAATCACTCGAACCCAGGAGGCAGAGGTTGCAGTGAGCCAAGATCGAGCTGCACTCCAGCCTGGGTGATAGCAAGACTCCATCGCAAGGAATGGTACTTGCTAGAGAAAGAGGGTTTTCTGGGGGTTTATTCACATCTAGGGAACAGCTGGGAGCTATCTGATGTAATCACTTTAGACTTCTTGCTAGTTGGAATGTATGCCTGTTAGTCCACTCAGGCTGCAATAACAAAATACCATAAACTGGGTAATTCGTCAACACCAGAAACTTATTTCTCATAGTTCTGGAGGCTGTGAAGTCCTAAATCGAGAGAGTGGCAGATTCAGTGCATGGCGAGGGCCCATAGACGGCACCTTCTCACTGCATCCTCACGTGGTGGAAGGGGCACGGCAGCTCTCTGAGACCTCTTTTTTTATTTTATTTTATTATTTTTATTACTATTTTGAGACTGAGTCTTGCTGTATTGTCTAGGTTGGAGTACATTAGTGCAATCTCAACCTCTGCCTCCCAGGTTAAGCGATACTCCTGCTTCTGCCTCCCAAGTAGCGGGGACTACAGGTGTCCGCCACCACACCCAGCTGATTTTTTATATTTTTAATAGAGACAGAGTTTTGCCAGGTTATCCAGGTTGGTCTCAAAATCCTGTCCTCAAGAGATCTGTCTGCCTCAGCCTCCCAAAATGCTGGGATTACAGGCATGAGCCACCGTGCCCAGCCTCTGGGGCCTCTTTTATAACAGCACTAATCCTATTCATGAAGGCTGTGCCTTCCTGACCTAATCACCTCCCAAAGGGCTCCACCTACGAATACCATCATTTTGGGGGTTAGGATTTCCACGTATAAATTTGGGGGTACACAAAGAGTCACAACATAGCAGTGCCTTAGTCCATGATTAAATAATAATAGTAAATATCAAACAATAATAATGAATAAATGAAAATGAATTACCATGTCAGTGAGGGAAAATTAATAAGTTAGATGCCTCCAAAATATTAACACTTTTCTTTTTTTTGAGAGTCTCGCTCTGTTGCCCAGGCTGGAGTGCAGTAGCGTGATCTCAACTCACCACAACCTCTGCCTCCCGGGTTCAAGCGATTCTCCTGCCTCAGCCTCCCAAGCAGCTGGGACTACAGGGTCGTGCCACCATGCCCACCTAATTTTTGCATTTTTAGTAGAGATGGGATTTCACTATCTTGGCCAGGCTGGTCTCAAACTCCTGACTTTGTGATCCACCCACCTCGGCCTCCCAAAGTGCTGGGATTACAGGCGTGAGCCACTGAGCCTGGCCAATATTAATACTTTTAATAGATAACTGCACCCTTGAATAACACTTACCTTTCCATTCTCTAAGATCCTGATGCTGCTTTCTGAAACTAAGTTTCATTAAATAAACTTAATGTTAAATTTAATTTCAGATTAGTTTTTATGCTATGTCCCAAATGCATATAAAATTATTTAAAAGTATATAGAAACTGGGTGTGGTGGCTCATGCTTATAATCGCAGCACTTTCAGAGACTGAGGCAGGAGGGTCACTTGAGCCAAGGAGTTCAAGACCAGCCTGGGCAACAGAGGGAGACCCTGTCCCTACAAAAAAAAAAATTAAAAATAGCCAAGCATGGCAGCACATGTCTGTAGTTCCAACTACTTGGGAGGCTGAGGTGAGAGGATTGCTTGAACTGGGGAGGTTGGGACTGTAGTGAGCTGATATTGCACTGCTGCATTCCAGCCTGGGTGAAGTCCAAGAAACATTCAACATGTTTCTGTTCCAACAAACAGGGGCATAATATTATATGTGTACTGACACAGTCATAACCCAAGGTAGGTGAATTGGACTTTCGCAGTAGAATCTGGACAGATTGAGCCACTGTAAAATTGTCTCTGTATCAATATGGTTGGAAGGCACAATGCTGAAAAGTGCCCTAGCCTTACAGTGGTGAAGATGGTGCTGGAGTGGTCAGAATGACCTCAGTTGCCATAGCAGTGGACGATTGGACTGGGGATCCTAAGGCAGTGTGCTGCAGGCTGTTCTTTCATGGCTGTTCTTTCATGGAAGCATCAGACACATTTTAAGACATCTTGTCTCCACCCATAGCTCCTGTCTTAGAGGCTTTCACATACATTGTCATAGTTCTCCAGAAGACTGATACTCTGTAGTCTCCATTTTATATACGAAGCAACTGAGGTTCACTGGGGACCATATTTCTAACTTCCTACGGGCTTCTTCAAATCTTTTTGGGGAAATGGCCAGCATCTGGTACTAGCCCCCAAATTTGTGTTTAAGTCCCAGCTTGGCCATGTTTTGTGGACCTTAGGTGAATCCTTGGCATTTGCCCTTGTTTCCCTTTCTTAGCTGTAGTAGAACGATGATGATGATGTTGTTGACAATGATGATGTCTAGTTACACACTTCAAAAGCTTGTGAGGAAGGTTAAGGAAAAGAATCTTATTCTATGACGTGGACTAACCTGTGTTTAAAATGAACTGGGGATTTGTTTTAATCGAGTGTGGTAAGATGCACAGACATGGAAATGACTGTCAGGAAAGAAGTGTTATACTCATCGATCCCGAGAAGTGGGAGACACGGCATGGCATGCGGGGCCACGCAGGGAAGAACCAGGGTCATTCAGGAGCTGGGTGGGAAACTCATGTTCATGAGTCCTTGTTGTGATTTTTGTGGGGAGGAATAAGCCAGGCTGGGAAAACTAAGCAGGTTTAGGATTGGCTTGTTTTAATACTTTCAGCAGGCTCTGGAGTGTAGGAGTCCCAAGTTGTCTGGTTGCCACCCTGGGGTGATTAGGGCAAGGAAATATCTGCTTAATGGGTAAACACTTGGGAAAGGAGGTAGTTGGAGGTGTGGTCTTTGGGATGGTTGGTTTGCTTATGAAAGATGTTTTTGTAGGGAGTCATTTCCTATCTGTAATAACTGGCTAGCCCTTGGGTTGGAGAAGCAGTTTCCCCCAAGTCAGCGAGGCCCCAGGTGGCAGAGCATGGAGAATACAGAAAACAAGAAAGCAGAGTTAATACAGCATAGATGCCAGAGTCCGTGGTGGTGTTTGGACTGTAGGACAGCAAGGCATGGATTTTGCTGTCCCCCACTCCTTTAAGACTTCATACTTATCTGATTTTCTCCTGGTGAACATGTAGCATAGAAAAGGTTCAGGTTTATCTTTCACAAGGTTCATAGCTCCTCTCCCTGCTCATTGCCCATCTGGTTGTCTCCACTGCACAGCTTTCCTCGCGCCTCATAGACTAAATTGTATCCTAAAAGAGATGTACTTGAGGAACATCTTCTGAGCAAATGGTGTGCTGGGCTTAGTCATTTAAAACCTTCCTGCCCTTGTGCATGTATAGCTTATGTACATTATAGAAAGTGCCACTGCTCCTAAATGAACTTGGGATAATTGACTTGATTTTCAGAAGCCAGCAGGTCTACAATTAAACTCTTGACAGATTTTTATGTGCATTGCAGGAAAAGTTGATTACCGAAGGATGATAATTTGGCAAATTATTCAGCAGATTCCTAGTGCAGAATATAGGCTCTGAGGACTCAGGGAGGAACAGGACAGGGGCAGGTCTTCAGATATATGCTGTTGGGAGTAAAGCAACCATTTAGCAATTAGCCCTGAATGCTAAATGTTATTGGCCGGTTAAGTTCAGAGGGAGGCAGACTTCACAAAGAACTAAGGCTTGTACTGTCTTGAAAGATGGGCAGAAGTTTGACAAGAAGTTTGCTGAGGAAAGGAGGGCATTTTAGGCTGAGGGACCCATCCAGCTGCAAAAATTATTAACTGCATGTTTCTGAGAAGAATGCTTAACATTTGAGCTCCCTCATCTATTTTTTGTTTTAGTTTAGTTTTCTTTTTTCTTTCTTTTTTTTTTTTTTTTTTTTTACAGAGTCTCTGTCACACAGGCTGGAGTGCAGTGGTGCTATCTCAGCTCATTGCCACCTGCTCCTCCCGGATTCAAGCGATTCTTGTGCCTCAGCACAGATGTGCACCACCATTTCTGGCTAATTTTTCTGTTTTTAGTAGAGACAGTGTTTCATCATGTTGACCAGGCTGGTCTCGAACTCCTGACGTCACGTGATCCGCCTGCCTTGGCCTCCCAAAGTGCTGGGATTACAGACAGGAGCCACCATGCCTGGCCTGAGCACTCCCGTCTTTTAAATGGGAATATTATCTACTTCAGAGGATGATGGTGAGGACTGAATGCGTGAATTTGCATACAGCGTCTAGAGCAATGCCTGGGACATACAAGCAAAGACCTAAAAGCAGGAGGGAGGCAAGTGTGTGCAGGAACAGGAAGCACATAACTGAAATGGCTGATAGCTAAGATGTGCACAGAGGGAGGGAGAGTATCTGGCTGCAGATGTCGATAACAAAAGCGCCCAAAGAGACCTTTAAGCCCTCCAAAGGGATCCAGACTTTGTCTGGAAGAAGCTGAAAGCTATTGAAACATTGAAACCCTTGGGATTTGCACTTAACATGTTAGAATCTGAGCAAAGGGCACAGCAGCGGGAATACAAAGGAAGATATTTGGAGGCAGAATTGTTGAGTCTTGGTGACTTGTAAAGAATGAGAGGGGTCAGGGATATCTCCAAGGATTCCTGCCAGGAAACTTGATGGGCAGTGGGATAGAGAAAGCTGGTCCCAATGTAACCTCTAGTTCCTTCTCCTGCGGTGTTTTCCAATACGTACCAAGATCTCAATCAGTCAGTTTCTTAACTTAATGGGGTTTGACATTGAAAAACCAACTGTAGACAGTGAGACAGATGAGCTTGACTGAGTTTTTATTTTTTTTTTTAACTGTGTTCTTTCGATGTCTAATACAAATCAAGAGGAAAATATGATAGCTACAAAGATTAATGCAATTGTAGGTGACATTAATAGCACAGGAATAACAAAGTGAGACGGGTAATAGTCCCCAACTACTCTGTAGTCAAATTACATAGTTCTAGTCTTACACACCATATATTTTAAGGGACATGAACATAAACCAATTCATTGATTCTAGAGGAGGGTGACTAGGAGGATGAGAGGTTTTGAAATCACTTCACATGGCCATTTGTTTCACCTGGAAGAAATGGAAACAAACATATAGGGCACAGAGTGGGAGAAGATATTGAGTAGATGTTTCTAGAGAGTCCGGTTTAGGATCACTTTGAAGAAGTCATTTCTATCAGAGTTGCCCTGCAATGGGACAGGCTGTCTCACAGAGACCTGGCTAGAAGTTTCTAGAGGAGGTTGATGGTAGTCTGCTAAGAGGCTGTAGAACCCCCGTCCTGCACTGGCTGGGAAGGTAGACGAGGTAATCTCTCAAGCAATTTCCAGTGTGAGAGGTCTGAGATTCTGTGCACATGTACAAATAAACACAAATATTTAAAAATCAATATCTTTGATTTGCATATTGACTTCAGTAGTTTTGAACAACTGCCAAGCTCTGTGCTAGATAACTTGGAATACAGCAATAAAAATACCTCATCTCTGCCCTTAGATGTTCACAGCCTAGAAGGGACCATGAATTGAAACAGTAAATGTTATACATGTTATGTTAATACCATTCTATTTAAACCTATATGTTAATCAATATTAGAATTAATATAAGAAGTCTGGACACAGTGGCTCATGCCTGTAATCCCAGCACTTTGGGAGGCCAAGGCGGGAGGATCACCTGAGGTCAGGAGTCTGAGACCAGCCTGGCCAACATGGCAAAACACTGCCTCTTCTAAAAATACAAAAATTAGCCTGGCATGGTGGCAGGCACCTGTAATCCCAGCTATTCGGGAGGCTAAGGCAGGAGAATCACTTGAACCCGGGAGGCAGAGTTTGCAGTGAACCGAGATCGTGCCACTGCACTCCAGCCTGGGCAACAGAGCGAGACTCTGCCTCAAAAAAAAAAAAAGTTAATATTATTAATATAAGAAATACATAGCTCTCCATCTGTAATTGATATCTGGAAGGGTGCTAAGAAGCCCATAGTGTGTGCCATCTAACCTTTTCTGGGAGAAGGGATGACTACTTCTAAATCCAGGCACAGAGTGATGGTGGGGGCGGGGGGATACAAAAGAACAAGTCCTGCCTTTAACTAAATTTCCTTGGGTTGATATTTTTAGTTTATACGCACCAAATATAGTCCATGCATAAAAACGGACCCGCCATCCTACTGGGAGGCTGATTTTCTCCAGAACACAGAATGTGGACATTTGTGAGGTGGGCAGGGGAAAATGGAAGACAATTTTCTTCTTACCTTACTACCGCCAGATGTTCTCCTTTATTTCCACCAGCAAGCCTTGAGCCAGTCGTATCAGGGGATTTCAGCCTGCACTGGAGGACTCCTACAAACATCCCCACTAAACTGACTCTGCTGCAGTGGCCAAGGTCCTTCCTTGATGCTGCGCCTTGGCTCTGTGTTTGTGCCACTTTGCTCAGCCTTCCAGCTCCTGGAGGTCAGCTGCTGCCCACTCTCCTGTCTAAACCTGGACCACAGACCTCTCACTTTTTTCCTGGTGGCTGATGTCCGGTTCCAGGTAGTAGATCTGTCTTACGATGATCCCATCCCCCAACTCCAGCATGCCTGGTGGCTCAGTTCTGACCCAGTGCCTGTCCTGAACATTATGCTCTGGACATGATTGATCTGCCTGATCCCCAGTGCCTCTCCTTTGCCTCCCTGCTTCAGCTCCTTCGCCAGGACTTGCTTTCTTTTACCCCACACCTTGGGAAGAACTGTCAAAGCATGGCTCCTAGCTGTGAGAATTTGGGAGAAAATGAGAAGGGGGAGGGCACGTGTGTGCGTATGTGTGTGTGTGAGTATCCATTTTTTCACCTGGAAAAATACGCATGTTATCCTAGTGGCTCCCTCTATTCCAGCTTCAAGTCAGGAGTGCCCGTGACAGCAGGTGTGGAGCTGAGAAAGTCCTCCCCAGGAGTTTTCCCATCCCACCTGCAGCATCAAAGCTGCCCTGCGGGGGCTGCAGCTATGCAGCTTCTCCCTTGCCAGGCTCTTTCTGCCTCTGCTTCCTGTGCCTTCGGTGAGCCCTCTTAGGAGAGGTGGGGTGAACTTCCTTTGCACAGGTGCTAAGCTATCCAGCTTTTGCTCCAATTCCATCTAGTATTATGAAATAAACGTACACTAGACTGCCCACACCACACAGGCACACACATGCACACACATATACCAGGCAGGTTCTATAGCTAACTACTCATACACACAATCTCTTAACATGCAGACACCTCTACACACTACACACACACAGAAAAATACACACTCACCAGTCAGCACATACACATCACACATACATGTGGACAACACACACAGCCATTTGCCATACAATCATACACACAGATGTGCATTCACCATACAGGCAGGCACCGCACACACATAGACACCCATTGACTCAAATACAAGAATGCAAGCTCCACACCTAACTACATATGTATACATACACCATGCACCTTGCAGACACCTCATACATATCACACACATAGTCTTCAGAGGGAAAGAAAGACTTAGGGACCAAGATTTTTACAGACGGTGAGGAATGTGACTCCCGTGAACAAAAACAGCTGGTGATGGCTGCTTATCCACACTATGCTCAGAAGTCATTCATATCGGGACAGGGGTCAGCACAGAAAAGTTAGCTCCTGCCTCCCCAGATGCCTCTCACAGGCCTATGGGGTGCCTAGAAGTGACCTTCCATCACATCATCATCTTTGTCCACTAAGCCATATTATTTTATATTATATTATATTATATTATATTTATTTTGAGGCGGAGTCTCTTTCTGTCGCCCAGTCTGGAGTTCGGTGGCATGATCTCGGCTCACTGCAGCCTCCACCTCCTGGGTTCAAGCGATTCTCGGTCCTCAGCCTCTTGAGTAGCTGGGATTATAGGCACGCGCCACCATGCCCAGCTAATTTTTGTATTTTTACTACAGATGAGGGTTTCACCATGCTGGCCAGGCTGGTCCCAAACTCCTGACCTCAAGTAATTCGCCTGCCTGGGCTTCCCAAAGTGCTGAGATTACAGGCGTGAGCTACCATACCCTGTCCCACTAAGCCATACTTTAAATCATCTTACCTCCTTCCAAGTCCCCCAGCTTCCTAAGGACTCCCTTGGGAGAAATTTGGAGTCTGACAAATTATAAATGCTCCATAATGATCCATTTCCCTCCTTCATTCCTTCCAGACCACAGACCTTGAAGCCTGACATCCTGTTGAAATCCCAGGTCTGCTGCTACTAGCTGTACTACCAACCTAGTGACTTCACCTCTCTCTGTGTTTCAGTTTCCTTCCCTTCCTTCCTTCCTTCCTTCCTTCCTTCCTTCCTTCCTTCCTTCCTTCCTTCCTTCCTCCCTCCCTCCCTCCCTCCCTCCCTCCCTTCCTTTCTTTCTTTCATCTCACTCTGTCGCCCAGGCTGGAGTGCAGTGGCGTGACCTCAGCTCACTGCAAACTTTATTTCCCAGGTTCAAGCGATTCTTCTGCCTCAGCCTCCCGAGTACCTGGGATTACAGGCATGCACCACCACACCCAGCTAATTTTTGTATTTTTAGTAGGGACAGGGTTTCACCATATTGGCCAGAATGGTCTTGAACTCCTGACCTCAAATGATTCTCCCGCCTCTGCCTCCCAAAGTGCTGGGATTACAGGCGTGAGCCACTGCACCTGGCCACTCAGTTTTCTTTTTTTATTGTTTTATTTTTAGAGACAGGGTCTTGCTCTGGCATCTAGGCTGGGGTGCAGTGGTGTGATCATAGGTCATTGTAACATTGAACTCCTGGGCTCAAGGGATCCTCCTGCCTTAGCCTCTGAGTAGCTGGGACTATAGGTGCACACCACCATGCTGGCTAATTTTTAAATTTTTTTTTGTAGAGACAGGGTTCTCCCTATGTTGCCCAGGTAGGTCTTGAACTCCTGGCCTGAAGCAGTTCTCCCACCTTGGCCTTCCAAAATGCTGGGATTACAGGCATGAGCTACACCTGGCCTTGTGTGTCAGTTTTCTTATCTGTAAAATGAAGATAACAGCAGAATCTCCCTTATGTGAAAGTTAATATATGAGTTAGCTTTTGTTGTTTGCTCTAACTGACAATTCTAGCTTTTCAAGACTGCTTTGAAACCAGACTTTGTTGTGTTTCTGTTAGCTAATCTCCCAGTTTGGCATCACCTAAAACCCTTCTGCACATTCCCTCTGGGTCTCTGTGGGAACCCTGCAGGGATTAAGAGCCCTCCCCCATTTTTTTCATGTTGCTCTGAGATGTCTGAATCCAGGAGGGTGGCAGCACATTTCTCTTCTCCTCTTTTTCCAGAGCGCTGGTCCCAGGCTCTCGTCAAGCTCCCTGCTTTCGAATTCCATGTTCTTTGCCATGTGTCTTCCTCACAGTCCCCTTTGACTTTCCTGCTTCTCCATTCAGCTGGTCACCCAGGTTAGACACCTGCAGCACGTAAGGCCCACCTGCTGCTGCTTCAGACTGCACGCCCGGCCAATGCCAAGTCCTGTCAAATCTGATGGTCACCCCTCCCATTCTCCCTGGAGGGAGCTTCGCTCTGTCTCTAGCTCAGGTTATTGTCTACCTGGGCTCAGCATCAAGGCTCTCCCTGCTAAGTTTAGATTGTGGTCAAATAGTAAAAAGAAATCTATTCGCCGTTCTACTTGCTCGAATCAAGGCTACAGATGAGACCCCCAAAGGCAGAGCTTCCTCCAGTTTAAACCTGGGCTTTGTTCAGCTGCATTGAGAGCATTTCCTCTGTGCATGCACCGCTGTAACTATGACCTTGCTTGGTTCCCAGAGTGACATTTTGTACTAGGAGCTTTACCCATGCCCGTTTTGCAGGTGAGGTCACTTCACAGAGCTTGGAGAAGGGCCATAATTTTCTCAGTGTCATGGCTAAGGTGGTGGCCGTGGCAGGATTCAAATGTGAGACTGTATAATTATTGAGTCCCAAAGTCCTATCACCCATCAAGGATGCCCAGAAATGTCCAATTCCTAGCAGGAAGAATGCATCACAACAGCCCTGACTGTGCTTTTCAGTCCTCCTGCTTCTCAGACTGGACTTCGAGATTAGCTTCTCCCTTCTCTGTGCCTCTGTTCATGCCATTTGGGGCAAACACCTTCTTCTCGCTCCACATCTCTCTCTTCCTTCAAGCTGCACCACCAATGACATCTCTTATGCAAAGCTTTTTAATCTTCTAGCTAGAAGGGACCTTTGTCTTCGAGGTCCCCCTGGCACTTGGTACTTCTCTTTCGTTTTTAGAGACATGGTCTTGCTCTGTCACCCAGGCTAGGGTGCAGTGGCACAATCATATCTCACTGCAGCCTCCAACTCCTGGGCTCAAGCTATCCTCCTGCCTCGGCCTCTCTAGTAGCTGGGACTAGAAGCGCAAGCCTCCGTGTACAGCTGGTACTTCTTTTCTTGTGGGTTTGCTACTCTGCCTTGCATTGTGGTTACTTGTGCACTTGTCCTTTGCCACCACTACATTATAAGCCCTGTGAAGACAGGGATCCAACAACTTCTTTCTATCCCTTGCCTGGAAGAGCACCCTGCATAAAATCCAGGCTGTATCCATGTATGTTGAGTTAGTGCAGAACCATTTGTTGAGTTGAATGAGTGAGAGCAAGAAGCAGACCATAGGGCATGGAGACTTTCCAGGTTCACCTTCCTTGGTGTCGTTACCAAGTCTATTGGAATGGTTATCAGCCCAACTTCAACCTTCTTGTCCAAAGCACAGTGTGACAGATGTTTCAAAGCATCCTAGCGAACTTTTCAAAAGAGAAAGCATTTAATACACATCTCTTGCTCTTAGAAGCTCACCCTGGTTCTCAACAGGAGCCCCTTTAACCTAAGGTTCAAACACCATCTCTTTAATGATCTATTCTCGAATTTTCCTATCATTTGCTACCAAGCTATCAATGCTATTATCAAAGCTACCAATTGTTATCAATGGCAATTTCCAAAATGTACCCTTTTGAAATTTGGGACATTTTCTTAACCCCTAATTTTCTCCCTGCTCACGTTTTCCTTCATTTTGTAAGCACATCTGGTCCTTTCATATAGATATTAACATGAAAAATCTCAGGCACCCTTCAAAATGTTCTCTTTGGGCAGTAAGAAACAGCCCTCCCTGTATTTGAAAGGTGCTGCTGAGAAAATCATAATTTATTATTATTTTATTTTAAAAAAGCCTCTGATTATTTGAACAGATTCCTTCCCTGAGGATTTTCATCCTCTGAGTGATTCTGGGTTGAGTCTCTCTCAGTCATTAATGAATTTGAGATATGGATGTGGTTGTTGGTCTTGCCCATAAATTATCCAGTCATACATGACCACAGTCAGCAGAAAAAGAACTTTCCAGCTCTTCAGCTGCTGGATTCAGAAAAGCGACTGGGTCATGTGGACATTTCTAAGAGGGCTCCAGTTTCTGAATGTTATGAGCAACTTAGCAAAAGTGCAAGGTAAACATCAAGTAGCATTCACTGAGAGCAGACTAAATTACGAGTCATAACCTTCTCGAGATAGCCTGGTACCATTTGGGTTATCTCTTTTATAAAACGTGTCTGAGGATGATTGGTTTGGAAATAGTTGTTCTTTCATGTATCTTACTCTATTTTCCTTTGACTCAAATAGTTAAGATGAGAAGTGGAAATAATTTTCTAACAATAAATTGTTTCCTATCTGAATTTGTTTTCCTGTCAGGACTTTCTGTTACTTCCTCTGTCTCCAACCACACTCACACTCCCCAACTCAAATATTGCAAATAGTGTGTTTCTTAAAATATTTGTAATTACCTTTTATTATTAACTTCAGTGTACAGGTCTTGCTTTCCTATTTACAAATCTTGATTCTTCCCTTAATCAGCATGTAATGGATTTCGTTTTGTTTTGTTTTTTACTTTTAACCTCTCTTATATCTCTTACTTTTAATTTTATTTTTGTAAAAGTTATTCCCTGTAATATACCAACCTATGGGAACAAATGCTATTATCTTTACATTTATGCCCCAATTCACATGAAATCTAGGCAGAAACTCCAGACTCTTCCAGGAGTCCCCTCCCTAAACATCTCTTCCCTAGCAATATTTGTAATTATCTCCTCTTCTCCTACCTGCTCTTGTCTGTCGGGAGAACCCACTCTCTTGTCAGCAGGATTGGGCTGGGCTATCATTTCACCAACATCCTCACCCACCAGCCTCAAATTCCATCAGCCTTACCTCTAAATAAACAAGCACAGAGGCTGGGCTGGTGGCTCAAGCCTGTAATCCCAGCACTTTGGGAGACTGAGACAGGCAGATCACCTGAGGTCAGGAGTTCCAGACCAGCCTGGCCAACATGGTGAAACCCCATCTCTACTAAACATACAAAAATTTAGCAGGTTGTGGTGGCACATGCCTGTAATCCCAGCTACTAGGGAGCCTCAGGCAGGAGACTCGCTTGAACCCAGGAGGTGGAGATTGTGGTGAGCTAAGATTGCACCACTGCACTCCAGCCTGGGCAGCAGAGCGAGATCCATCTTAAAAAGAAAAAAACACACACACAGTGATTAAAAATTATATGTTTTATGCTAACAGTGCTTCTAGAAAAGGTCCATAGGCATGGCTGTCCCAGTAACATTTCTGCATATGAGCTCTTCCCACTTGAGATTCTAGTGCCTCGCTGGGCATGGTGGCTCACACCTGTAATCCCAGCACTCTGGGAGGCCGAGGCAGGCGGATCACCTGAGGTTGGGAGTTTGAGATTTTACTGCCAACATTGCCCCTCGATCTCATTCCCCCATGCTGGCTTCTGACAGCCCTAAATCTACCTTCTCTTTTTCTCACTCTCCAAGGGTCCCAAGCGTGGTAACAATTTCAATTTATCTTCGGACAAGTGTTTGCCAGAAGATCTACCCACAACCAGGTTGACCAAGTCAGGATAATTTGAGTGCAGGATCCCCTGGGCCAGGCCTGCACTTCTCCCCAGTCATTGAAAGAAAGCCAGGCCAGGCGAGGTGGCTCACACCTGTAATCCCAGAACTTTGGGAGGCCGAGGTGGGTGGATCACCTGAGGTCAGGAGTTCAAGACTAGCCTAGCCAATATGGTGAAATCCCATCTCTACTAAAAATACAAAAATTAGCCAGGTGTGGTGGTGCATACCTATAATTTCAGCTACTTGGGAGGCTGAGGCAGGAGAATCACTTGAACCCGAGAGGTGGAGGTTGCAGTAAGATTGCACCACTGCACTCCAGCCTGGGTGACAGAGCAAGACTCTGTCTCAAAAACGAATGAACGAAAGAAAGAGAGGGAGGGAGGGAAAGCAAGCCTGATGCTGAGTCAGAATCTCTGGTGCAGGCTCCCCTCCCCTCTCCCCACCCAAGGAAAGTGTCCTTTTTGTATACTCAAGCCTTGTCACAGAAGATTAGTGGAGAGGCAGTAGAGGGGATGAGGTGTGAGTGTGGAAGGATGAAGGGAGGGGTGTGGGAGCCTTGTCAGGGTCCTGAACCCTTTCAGAAAACTTCTTGACTCCTATGAAAATTCATGAATCTGAGGATATACTAAGGGCAAAGATGCTGTCCAACTTCATAGGCAGCTTCTGGTTTTTAAATGCAAATGAATATTTTGGGGGAGATGTAGCACCTACTTCCACCCCTTCACAGTCAAGTTTGAGTCACAAGCTTGCAAGTCCAGTCAAAACAATATCTTTGGCTAGGCATGGTGGCTCATGCCTGTAATCCTAGCACTTTGGGAGGCCAAGGAAGGAGGATCACTTGAGGCTACAAGTTGCAGACTGGCCTGGGCGACATAGTGAGACCTTGTCTCTACAAAAAAATCTTAAAACTAGCTGGGTGTGGTGGAGTATACCTGTAATCCCAGTTACTTGGGAGACTGCGGTGGGAGGACTGCTTGAGCCCAGGGGTTAGAGGCTACAGTAGGCCTTGATCACACCACTGGGGTTACAGGTGAGCCACAGGGCCCAGTCAAGGATTATTTTCTATAGCCTCTAATGGAAAAAAAAAAAAAAAAAAACTATTTTAAAATTCTCTTCCTGCAGCCTATTGGCCAGTGGCCACAGGATTCTGTCTAGCCAATACACACATATCCTGTCCAGTGGTGCAAAGTACAGAAAAGTGATTTTGTTAGGCTTTTCCCACAGAGAGCATGTAATGTCTTCTTAAAGGTATAAGGGAATTGTTCATGGTTTATTTCTTTGTGAAGTTTTTGATTGAATTAAAACACCAATATAAATTGGACTTCAACTGTCTAAGAGCAAATTTTCTATAATAAATAAACAAAATTCTGAATTTCTAGAGAACAGAAACTATGGCTTATAGTTCTGCCCCCACTGCACAGTACTTACCTAGCTTTGTGCATGGTAAAAATAAGGGTTCTGTAAGTTCATTTGTTGGATGAATGGATTTATTTATTCATGAATAAATTCTTTATTCATGAATGAACTTATTTATTCACTCATTACATTTCTTTCTTTGCTTGCATTTTACCTTTCATTTTCTTTATTCTTTGGACTCAGTAACACTTTTCATATCATTTTCAATAAGAGAGTTGAATAACTGTATATTGACCTGAATTGAAAAGAGAAATGGAAACAGAAAATCTTTAGCAAATTGAACTAAAAATCTCCCAGTGAGTTACAAATTAATCCAGTGAAATGTTCCGGATGTTTTGGATGAGGGAATTCTATTTCATACAGGTCACACTCCCTTACTAAACTCAGGCCTGGCTGAAGGAAGATTCTTCTAATCCAAAATATCCTGCAATTTTAATTTAATTATGAAACAGCATGTTGTGCAAGCTAAGTTAGACTTCATTGTGACTTAGCAGAAATTCCCTGGTTTGATAATAAATACAGATACCATCCAGTGCAATAAAAATGACTGCATCAGGTCAGAGGCAGGTACAAAAAAGCTGAAAGAGGCTTTTATTTATTGTGATGCCAGAGACAATAAAATTGTGTGTCATTTGGGGTGAAACTTTTAATTTCATATCCTGTAGGTATTAAACTACACTTGCTATCTGCACATCCAAGTAGATCGTCTCCCATCTTTACTCCCTGTCTTTACTTTCCCAAAAATCTTAATCCTGGGTTCTGCCAGTACTGCTTTCTTACCTATTCCTTGTCTGTTCCTTGTCTCCACAAATCTCCCAACCCCTTTCCCATATCTACTCTCCTATTCCACCCCACTTTTCTCTAAGGAACTCCAGGAAGCAGAGGTAAAACCCCTGTCCAAGAATATTCAAATATGTATTTATTCCTTCATGCAACAAAAATCAGCTGAGCATGGTGGCTCACTTTTGTAATCTCAGCACTTTGAGAGACTGAGGCAGGAGGATTGCTTAAGGCCAGGAGTTTGAGACCGGCTTGGGCAACATAACAAGGCCCCTGTCACCACAAAAACTTTTTTTAAAAACTTAGCTGGGGCCGGGCGCGGTGGCTCAAGCCTGTAATCCCAGCACTTTGGGAGGCCGAGCCGGGTGGATCACGAGGTCAGGAGATCGAGACCATCCTGGCTAACACGGTGAAACCCCGTCTCTACTAAAAAATACAAAAAATTAGCCGGGCGAGATGGCGGGCGCCTGTAGTCCCAGCTACTCGGGAGGCTGAGGCAGGAGAATGGCGTAAACCCGGGAGGCGGAGCTTGCAGTGAGCCGAGATCGCGCAACTGCACTCCAGCCTGGGTGACAGAGCGAGACTCCGTCTCAAAAAAAAAAAAAAAAACTTAGCTGGGCATGATGGAGCACAACTGTAGTCTCAGTTACTTAAGAGGTTGAGATGGGAGGATTGTTTGAGCCTAGAAATTCAAGGCTGCAGTGAACTATCATCATGCAACTACACTCCAGCTTGTGCTACAGAGGGAGACCCTGCACCAAACGAAACAAAACGAAACGAACGAAAAAAAAAAAAAAAAAGAAAGAAAACATTCATTAGGCATCTTCTATGCATAAGGCATTTTGCTTGGTTTGTAAGGGCAGATCACAGAACAAGTTATTGTGTCTTTTCTCCAAGGGAGATTGCAGGCAGGATTGAAGCAGAATGGGAGATAGGAAAAAGATGGAGCTGATATGTACAAATATGTAAGACAGGCAGTGTCCCTGCCAGGCTGTAAATAGCATAGGTCCCAAACCAAACTCATCATGTTCCTCTGCGAAAGCACTTCCTCCCACAGCCTTCCTGTTGTGTCCTAGTCCCGCAAGTGTTCCTGTGATCCAGAAGCATTTTATTGCACCCATCTTCTGGTCACCTCTGTTGCTGTGTATGCATTTGCTTGCTTCTTTAGCAGGACTATGTCTTAACCCTGGCATATGGAGGCAGATCCAATTCCTAGTCCATCCACATCTCTGGAGATTATTCCAGTTTTCAGGATTATTGCGTACTAAAAAAATTTGTTGAGTTAAATTACATTCTTACCATTGCACAAGCTTACAAAATCTGCTTCAGATGAAACAGCCAACTTCTACATTGCAGTTTGTTTCGTATGCAAATGGATCCTCTTTCTTTGAGAAGCTGGGTGTGTAGAAACTCAGGGAAGACCAAAACAAGGTGCTGGGGGCTCTGTGTTCTGTGCAGTCTTGGGAACTGAGAGGGGAGTTGTGGTTACCTGTTTGACCTTGTATTTGGTGAATCACATACTGATATAGGGGGATTCCCTATTGCTACCACTGTTTGTTCCATTCTCTAGTTTCCTACTCGAGTTTCAGATACTCTGCAGCTAGAAATGATCTTAGTTCTTCCCAGTTATCAGATATTATTTTTGTAGTTAGTAGTTAGATTCTGATTAGATTCTGGTTTCCTGTTTTTTGGGGTTTTTTTTTTTTTTTTTTTTTTTTTTTTTTTTTTTTTTGGTAATTGTCTTACCTCTGGCCAATAGGCTCTTCAACGTGGTTCCTAAGTCTGGTAATTGTCTTACCTCTGGCCAATAGGCTCTTCAACCTGGTTCCTAAGTCTTTTTGGAACACTCTTATGGTCTTTGATAGTTTCCTTGCCGGATGATATGACAAGATGTTCCAAACTTATCCCTGATGTTGAATCGACCGTTTCTCCAAAGAACCCTGTTCCCTTTAGCCAGAAATGGTATTTAGAGCACATGAGGCCAGGCCAGATACGGTGGCTCATGCCTATAATCCCAATACTTTGGGAGGCTGAGGTGGGAAGATTGCTTGAGGTCAGGAGTTTGAGGCCAGCCTGGCCAAATGGTGAAACCCCATCTTTACTAAAAATACAAAAATTAGCTAGGTGTGGTGGCGTACACTTGTAATCCCAGCTACTTGAGAGGTTGAGGTGGGAGGATCATTTGAACCCCAGAGGTGGAGGTTTCAGTGAGCCAAGATCATGCTACTGCACTCCACCCTGGGTAACAGAGAGAGACCCTGTCTCAAAACAAAAAGAAGAAAGAAAACGGCCTGGGTGCTAAGGACACTCTTTGCTACTGTTAGTCAAGGTATCTAGGCCTTTTCAACAGACAGAGTTAGGAATAATGTATTTTAACATAAAATACATCATGTGTTCTCATTAGTATTTCCAGTTCAAACTTAGGATAGAGGTTTTTATTTAACTTCATTGATTTGATATTTATATTTCTTTTTTCTTGCACTGAAAACCTTAGTTCTTAATGAAATAATGTGATTTATTTTTCTACTAAATATATTTTGATTTCATGATAATCATACCTTACTATCAAGAAATATCATATGAGAGAAAATTATTCTAAAAAGAGAATTACTGAACCACCTCAACCTCTCAAGTAGCTGGGATTACAAGTGTACGCCACCACACCTAGCTAATTTTTGTATTTTTAGTAGAGATGGGGTTTCACCATTTGGCCAGGCTGGCCTCAAACTCCTGACCTCAAGCAATCTTCCCACCTCAGCCTCCCAAAGTATTGGGATTATAGGCATGAGCCACCGTATCTGGCCTGGCCTCATGCGCTCTAAATACCATTTCTGGCTATTCAGACTTCTTTACAGTTTTTTGGTCTTGTTTTCTGTTTCTTTTTTTTTCTCCTTTGGCATTTACCCCACTAGGATTATGTGGTCTCATGACTGTAGTTTAAAAATAGAATCTTAAAAAAGTCTAGATTCAGCTGACACCCAGGCATTTTAGCCAACTATGAAGGCAGAAATGATGTGCCATGGAGAGGTTATGATCTGAGTGATGTAGCCAACTATTTATTAACCCAAGTTTCTGCGAATTCAGGGGATGTGGACAGCTATAGTTCATATTTAACTTCACCATCTATATTTAGTAGGAGCACATTGTTGCTACTGATTAGTTATTCAACGGGATGAGAGTTAAATTCACTCATGAAGCTTTGGCTTTAGGAGGAAAGCACAAAGTTGTAGAGCCACAAAGAGTTGCAGTGGTACTGAATCTTGAAGGCCACCTGGTTTAATCACCATAGTCTACAAAGGAGGAAACTAAGATCCAGCAGTGTCTAGCAACTTGCCTAAGAGCTCACCACTAGTTAGTAGCAGGGATAGAACTGGAAACTGATCTGTTGTCTCCTTTCCATTGATCTGTGCTGTTCCCTTGCTCTCCTTGTGTAAATGCTGAAGGGGGGATCATGATGAGCTCAGGGTGAGCAAGGGAGGCCCATTCTGAAAGTTCAATCTCAAGACTGAACACACTCAAAAAAATGCTTATGAGACATTTGGTGAGCTATTTGGTAAATATTTAGTAGTTGGCTCTAAGTATATAGCAAGACAGCCTTTATTGTCTTTTTAATTTTTTACTTGCCCAGGTAATAAATTGAATAATTATCTGGTACGATCTGAAAGCCGGAGACACAATTTCAAACATTTAAGACAATCTTCTCACCATATTTTGTTTTTAAAACAATACAACAGTACTTGAAAATAATTTCTAAAGTCTTGATTATAAGTATTGTCTGTGTTCATGTATCTCATTCAATAAACCACCACTACATACAAGATACTGGGCTACACGGACTTTTTCAACAACTAGAACCCTGCAAATATGGAACTAGGCTGTCCCAGAAGTTAGTGAAGTGGAGAACTGACGGCTAGTGGATTCGTGAATTCTTACCAGAAATCTGCACAGGGAATTCCTGCAGAGGTCAAAGGATGGGACTTGATGACATCTGGTGTCCTTGTCCTTTCTAATCCTAAGATTAGATTGTTTTTGTTTTGCTGTTTTATTTTAGACACAGTCTTGACTGTTAACCAGGCTGGACGTGAACCTTAAACTCCTGGGCTCAAAGGACCTCCCACCTCAGCCTCCCAAGCCGCTGGAACCATAGGTGCACACCATCATGGCTGGCTAGATGACAGACCTGTATTCTATAATTTGTGTGATGCCCCTATTAAAGTAGCTTGTTTGGGGAGAGAGTAGTAACCATTTATACAAAGAGACACAACATGTTCTTCTCTCCCCTTTTTCTTCCAAGTTCAGTCTCTATCTATAGCCAACCCCCAAAGATTCAACATACCAGAGAATAAGGCATAGTGAGCCCTTAGGGAAAGTCTCCATGGAACTGTCATCTTAGGGACCCCTCTTCACAAATGAAAAGACATGCTTTGTGGGAATCACAGCAACTTCCTGTTGGCCGTGCACATCTTGCCCATTGTGCGCTCCTCTCTCCAGCTGTCTTCCATTTCAATCACCCACTTGTCTCTGTTCCTGATACCCCTTCCCGCTCCAGGTTTATTAGTAGCTACGTTCTCAGCCCGAGAGTGAAAGAGAAGCAAGTGGATCATTTTGGGACCTGGAAAGTTATTTAGCCTGTGTGCTAGTTCACGTTAACATCAGCCAACAAATGCATGAGCCCCTGCTGCAGGCGTAGCTCTGAGATAGGTGCTGGGGAAAGTGAGGGAGACACAGTTTCTGCTCTTCCAGGCTAGAGGAGGGAAGGAGATGAGAAAGGAGAGGTTACAGGAAAGCCCGTGAACATGAGCACGGAAAAGGGTAAAGTCCTAGCCTCACAGAGGATTAGAAGCCGCTCTGAGCCAAGTGATTTCACTGTGACCTGAAGGAAGAGGGGAGGAGAATTTCAAGGCAGGGGAAAGACAGATCCAAAGGTCCAGAAAATGGAAGTTCAGGGAATTCGAGGAACTGAAAGAGTAACGCGTGTTGCAGCGACTGTCTCAAGATGACTCAAGCGAGGAAGGCAGGAGTTAGACGGTAGAGGGGCTTGTCAGAATTCTCAAAAAGTGCTCACCAGAACTTCAGCTCTGACTTATGGATGTGTGCGTGTGTGTGTGTGTGTGTGTGTAACCTACACATCCTGCACATGTACCCCAGAACTAAAAATTAAAATAAAAAAAAAATAGCAACAAAATGTAACAAGGGCTGAGGAAGAGATGGGCCTCGGGTGCCCCAGGCAGCCTGCATGCCAAGTGATGAGGATGGGGGACCAGGGAACAGCTGTGCCCTGGGCAGCTCACCACCCCGGGATCCTTCAGTCTAAGCTGAGTAATAATAGCAAATTGCATTCACATGATATTTCATTAGGTTCTCACGTGCCTCATTCAGCTGACCTCTCATGAGAGCGTGCATGAGAATCACCCAGAAGGGCTGCGGGAACGGAGGGCCGGGTGCCATCCCCAGAGCTCTGACTCGGCAGGTCAGGGCGGGACTGAGAATTGCATTTCTCACAGGTTCCCGGGCCCTGATATGCTGCTGGTTCAGGGACCACACCTGGAGAATCACTGGTGAACTCATTTCACAGAAAACCTTCAAAGGCCAGTTCTGCCGCCAGGCTGTTAAGCTTCGGAGGGAACAAACCCCTGCCCTCAACGGGCTCGTCCACAGTGGAGGAAACAGAAATAAATAATAAAGTATTAGAATGTAATGCAATAGAACAGCGGTCCCCAGCCTTTTTGACACCAGGGACCGATTTCGTGGAAGACAATTTTTCCACTGACGAGGGTCACAGGGTAGTTTCAGGATGATTCAAATGCATTATATTTACTGTGCATGTTATTTGTATTATGATTACATGGTAATATATAATGAAATAGTTATACAACTCACCATCATGTAGAATCAGTGGGAGCCCTGAGCTTGTTTGCCTGCAACTAGGCGGTCCCATTTGGGGGTGCTGGGAGACAGTGACAGATCATCAGGAGTGACAGATCATCGGGAGTGACAGATCATCAGGCATTAGATTCTGATGAGCAGGCAACCCAGGTCCCTCGAGTGTGCAGTTTGCAATAGGGTTCATGCTCCTATGAGAATCTAATGCCCGGCCGAGCTGACAGGAGGCGGAGCTCAGGCGGTGATGTGCGCCATGGGGAGCAGCTGCAGATACACATGAAGCTCCGCTCGCCGGCCTGCCACTCACCTCCTGCCGTGAGACCTAGTTCCTAACAGGCCACAGACTGGTATCAGCCCATGGCCCAGGGGTTGGGGACCTCTGCAATAAAACAAAGGCTCAAATGGAGGTTAGAGGAGGCTGCTACGAGCACAGAGCGGAGGAATGGCCCCACCTCAGTCAGGGAAGGTAAGAACAGGTTAGCCGTGGCTTCTAGCAGGGAAGAGAGTAAGAGAACAAATCCAAGAAGCAGCTGTGTACTCAGAAACAGCAGGGAGGCCTGCAAGGGCAATGGCCCTGTCTCAGTGAAACTGGGGAGGAAACCCATACGTTGAAAGGGACCGGGGAGAAGAGAATGGAAAAGGCAAGCGGAGATTGATAAGCGTTCCAAGGAGGAGTGAGACCTGGTAAGATCTGCCTTTTTGGAAGCTCATTCCAGGGGGTAGGGAGGAGGAAGATGGGGGTGGGGCGGGCGTAGAGCCAGGCTGGAGGAGGCTGTTCTGTGCTGCAGGTGCCAGAGGGAGGCTTGAGCCCAGCAGAGGCAGGTGGGTGGAGGGGCTGAGCCTAATGGGATCTCAGGGATCTAGCAGTATACATCTCACATCTTGGTGGAGAGGAGGGTTCAAAACTTGCAGGTCCCTTGTGTTTTGGCTTCACAGACAGAGTGAATCGGCTCTTCTCTGCTAAGGGGTCAAGAACACACATGCTGGTGCCATACAGAGGAAGAAACCTATAAGCCAGGAAGTAGGAGCACACACGCAGTGCTGTCCCACAGCTCGGGTCAGACGGCAGCAGCTCCCTGCCAGGGATTGAGAGCCAACCCCTGCCCTGTGCTCCCTTGCACTCTACATATTTGTAGGGATGGGGTCAGGGGACATCCCTGTGATTATGGAAGTTCCCTGGTTGAGAGAAATGACCTTGGTTCAAAAGGGGAGCGACTACAACCAGCCCGACCTCCTGGGAACCTGGGCAGATCTGCTGAGCCTGATCTCCGCTAAGCTTGGGAAAGGGGAGATGACGCTCCGCAGCCACCATCAGATGCCTCAGCCAATTCTTAGAGACAGGGAGTGCCAGGAGTTTTGCCAGCCCACCTCAGCTGTGCTGACTGAGCACTGGCCATCTGTGGGCTTCTCTGCTGCTCCTCTAGGGAGGGAAGTAGTCAGCAGGGTTTGAAAGAGTTTCAGTGCTCTTTGCCCCAGTGGCCTCTGGGCCCCTGGTGAGGGTGACTGGCTTGGAGCTCCAGGAAGGTGGCAACGGCTCCATTCCCACCTCATGTCCTCCAGCGGCCTTTCTCTGGGTGGTGTCTCAGTGAAGCCAGCCTGGGGTCTATCTTCGTGCGCTCCCATGATCCCAAGTCCACCTGCATGGGTCAGAGCTCCCTGCTTCTCTCTCTCCCTCTCTTTCCCCCTCTCTCCCTCTCCCTCTTTCCACCGCCTCCCTCTGCCTGTTGGGACTTGAGAACCATGGCTCAGCTGTGATGTGACTTATGATTGATGCTGCCCCCTGAGCAAGCTGGGTGGTCTTCTATGCTTGTCACAAATCTCTGCCATCTAATTTTACCCCACATTGCCCAAGTTGCTTCCTTCCAGATAGGGGAATTGGTTGGGATGCAGACGCTGGGTTGGTTTTTATTTGAAAAGCACACCCCCAGGAGGACTCCTTCCAGGGGCAGGAGGACAGTGAGGGAGACATATTATTGGGTTGCCCAGAGCAAGGTGTGTCCTGCAGATGCACACGGGGCAGATGTTAAAGCATCAAGTTTACAGAAAGGAGAAACATGGTTAATACAGAAGCAGAAAAGGAATGCAAAACAGCTAGAGAACAACTGCAAAGGTGCACATGCGGAAACACAGGATGATGTCCTGCCAACCCAGGTGTGGATGGTCTGTGGACCAGCAGCACCTGGGACTTAGAGCTGCAGCATCTCAGCCCCACCTCAGACCTAATGAATCTGAATCTGCATATTAACAACACCCCCAGGTAACCCGTGCGTATCTTAAGCCATGATAAGTACTGGCATCAGCTGCAGACAGGCCCATGGATAGATAGAGGAGGAAAACGTGTGGTTCATTAGGGAGGCTTCTTGGAGGAGTCCTCTAGCAATGAAAGCCAGCTTCTATTTGAAAAGAAATGAGATCTTTTGCCTAAAACAGTGGTTCTCAAATTGGCTGCAAATTGGAATCACCTGTTGTGTTTTAAAGCACTCTGGAGGCCGGACGCAGTGGCTCACGTCTGGAATCCCAGCACTTTGGGAGGCTGAGGCTGGCAGATCACTTGAGTCAGGAGTTCAAGACCAGCCTGGCCAACATGGCAAAACCCCGTATCAACTAAAATAGAAAAAAAAAAGAAATAGCTGGACATGGTAGTGCATGCCTGTAGTCCCAGCTACTTGGGAGGCTGAGACATGAGAATCACTTGAACCCAGGGAGCTGAGGTTGCAGTGAGCTGAGATTGCACCACTGCACTCCAGCCTGGACAACAGAGTGAGGCTCTGTCTCAAAAATAAATAAGCAAGTAAATAAATATAAAAAGCACTGATTCCTGCTTCCAAGCAACGGAGATTCAGATTTAATTGAGATAAGGTCAGGATGTAGAGAGTTTACAGAACTCTCCGGGTGATTTAAACATGCAGCCAATTTAGAAAACCACTGGCCTTTGCCATACAGAAGATATAATGTGCTGTACCAGGACCAGAGAACAGAGTAACAGAGGAATCAGATGGTTTGAGAACAAGACCAGGAGTGTGCATGTCTGCCCGGTGGGTGGGGTGAACAGGGAGGGTGCGCCTAGGATCCTTCTTCCCTCCCATCCCCACTTGGCTTCCTGGGCCACATTCCTCAGTGCTTCCTTGGTTCTCACCTGGATGCTAGTATTCTGCTTCCCCCTAGTGGTGACTTGCAGTATGGCACAGGTATCGCTGGAGGTTTCATTAAGGTTCCGCGTTCATCACTAACCTGTGACAGTGAGTCCCAGGCTGTGGTCAGGTGGGATCACCCTAAGAATCATGTCCTGCGAGCATCTTGACTGTGTGACTTCAGGAGTTGCTCCCTCACAAGAAGCCTCAGGGAGTTAGAGGTCATTGACCAAGCACTGCCCTGGCACAGGGCTGCAACTGGAGTCTAACTGGCCTCCTGTGCATGAGGTTTAAGGAAATTCATTTTATTAGCCAGTGGTTAAGTGCCTGTGAGAGCAATCATCAGAAGGTGCAGCGGTAGAAGATAACAAGCTTCCTAATAAACAGTGGCTACTGGTCGGGCACGGTGGCTCACCCCTGTAATCCTAGCACTTTAGGAGGCCAAGGCAGGTGGATCACGAGGTCAAGAGTTCAAGACCAACCTGGCCAACATGGTGAAACACCATCTCTACTAAAAATATAAAAATTGGCAGGGTGTGGTGGCAGGCATCTGTAATCCCAGCTACTTGGGAGGCTGAGGCAGGAGAATTGCTTGAACCCGGGAGGCAGAGGTTGCAGTGAGCCGAGATCACGCCACTATACTCCAGTCTGGGTGACAGAGCAAGACTCCACCTCGGAAAAAAAAAAAAAAAGGCCACCACTTAGATCTTTGTGGCAAGAATGGGTTTTACTTAATTATCACATTTCATTCCAATGACAAGCCTAGAAGGTATTAGGATTGTCAAATATTTTTATTGCAAATATGCATTGCTAAGACTTTTTTATTTATTTTTTTTTTTTTTTGAGACGGAGTCTCGCTCTGTCGCCCGGGCTGGAGTGCAGTGGCCGGATCTCAGCTCACTGCAAGCTCCGCCCCCCGGGTTTACGCCATTCTCCTGCCTCAGCCTCCTGAGTAGCTGGGACTACAGGCGCCCGCCACCTCGCCCGGCTAGTTTAAGACTTATTTTTTAAAAACACGTGTAAAGTCATATTCTTCTCTGAAATGGACATTTAGCAAAATTAAAGTCACAGATTTAATATTATAGTCATGAATAAATGTTTTAAAATTATGAGTGAGAAAGAACATTAACTAGAGAAAATGTTGCTACATCACTTTCAAAACAAGCATGTATTTTAAACAGACATGGTTTGCAGAAGAGGATTCTCATCTTACAGATAAGAAAACAAACCTGGAGACCTTAAGGAACTTGATCAAGGTCACATAGCCAGTGACAGATGCAGGGTTTGAACCCACATTGGTGGGACAGCACTATCTGTATGTACAGCTCCTCCCATGTCACCTGCAAGAGTCCGGGGGTTCTCACCTGCTCGAGGGTTTGCAACAGAGACTTCACCTGAATCCTTGATTGAGTCTCTGTGGTTCCTCCAAGCTCCCCTAGTTCGTCTTTGTATTAGTCCATCTTCACACTGCTGCTAAAGACATACCCGAGACTGGGGAATTTATAAAGGAGAGAGGTTTAATGGACTCACAGTTCCACATGGCTGGGGAGGCCTCACAATCATAGTGGAAGGCAAGGAGGAGCATCACATTCTACATGGTGACAGGGAAGAGAGAACTTGTGTAGGGGAACTCCTTCTTATAGAACCATCGGATCTTGTGAGACTCACAATTACAAAAACAGCATGGGAATGACCCGCCCCCATGATTCAATTACCTCCCACGGGGTCCCTCCCATGACACATGGGAATGGTAGGAGCTATAATTCAAAGCGATATTTGAGTGGGAACACAGCCACGCCATATCTCTCTTCTTTCCAGTTTCACATTGACTCAGACACTTTCTTAGGTACAGCAGTCCCTGAAGGCCCCGTATTAGGGAGAGAATGCCCTTGTCCAGTCCTGGCAGAAAACTTCTCTCTGCAGCTCACGCCCAGGGCTGGGTTCAGGCCAGATGAGGAGAGAGATAATGAGAGAAATAGGAAGCGTTTGAAGCTGGCAGCCAGTGTGGTCCCCTGACCTGGCTGGTTCCTTTTCTTCTTCCCTGGGAGCCAGCTCCTGTCCACCCTACCCCATTACAAGAGTTCCTGAAACTCTGATGTGAACCAGAACCACTGGGAAACTTGTCAGAATGCAGATCCCTTGGCCCCACCCTCAAAAATCCTGATTCAGGATCATCAAAAGTGGGACCCAGGAATTTGCATTCTAAGCAAACAACCCATGTGAATTCTGCTGCATGGAGTCCTCAGAACACACGTTGAGAAACATTCAATAGATGTGCTATTCACATTCAAGAGTACCAATCAAGGCCCATAAGCTATGCTGAAATATTTAGAAGTTATGTATCAAGTGAATAAACTGTCAAATATATATACATAACTACATGGCAGGCTAGAATTCCTGAACTCTAGAGCCCAAGCCAGAAGGTAATGGGACAGCAAGAGCTAACCCCCAGCCCCCATCCTTCCCCTTTGTCTTCCCACTTTATGCCGTGAGGAACTTGCTGCTTGAGCGAGAGGACACGCCATCCATAAATTCAAGCACAGGCACTCTCCTCCCACCCTGTTACAGTTGCATCTTGACCACCTGTTGGGCTAGGATGGACCCCAGAGAGGAGGCTGGCATTGACCCTGGAGGCAGAACATTCCCAGGTACTCAGAGCATGGTCTATGGGGAAGAGGTTCCAGGAGGATGCATGCCCTTGACCTTGCGAACTGCCTGCACTGAGGGGAGGGGCAGCAGAGGGTGGCCAGGGCAGAGCCCTGTAAGCTGGCATTTCTCTAACATTCATGGGAATAGAAATTTCTTGGGATCTGAATCAGTAGGTCTAGGGCAGAGACCAAGATTCTGCGTTTCTAATGGCCTCCCAGGAAAGCTGGTGAGGCTGGTCTTCAGACCGCAGAGTGAAGCAGCAAAGCTGTAAAGCAGGGGTCAGTACGAGGTAGTAAACTTTTAGTCTCTGAGGGCCATGTGGTTTCTGTGGCAATTATTCGACTCTGCTGTTGGGCATGAGAGCAGCCACAGATGATATTTAAGAGAATGAGCATGGCTGTGTTCCAGGAAAACTTCACTTGTGAACACTGAAATTTGAATTTCAGATAATCTTCCTATATTGCAAAATATTCTTCTTTGGGGCTCTTTCAATTATTTAAAAATGTAAAAACTCGATCAGGCACAGTGGCTCACGCCTGTAATCCCAGCACTCTGGGATGCCGAAGTGAGTGGACCACCTGAGATCAGGAGTTGGAGACCAGCCTGACCAACATGGTAAAACCCGGTCTCTGCTAAAAATACAAAATTAGCTGGGTGTGGTGGTGCACGTCTGTAATCCCACTTACTTGGGAGGCTGAGGCAGGAGGATCACTTGAACCCAGGAGGCGGAGGTTGCAATGAGCGAAGATCGTGCCACTGCACTCCAGCCTGGGTGACAGAGCGAGACTCTGTCTCAAAAAAAGTAAAAATCATAACGTAACTTAGTTGTATATTTAAAAATAAAAGAGTATAATTGGATCGTTTGTAACACTAAGGATAAATGCTTGAGGGGATGTATACCCCATGTTACATGAGGTGCTTATTTCGCATTGCAGGCCTGTATCAAAACATTCCGTGTACCCCATAAATATATATATCTACTATGTACCCACAAGAGTTATAAATTTAAAACTTTACCAAAGATTTTTAAAATGTAAAAAACATTTTTTACATGGGCTGTACAGAAACAGGTCTGGATGGGAGGTTAGATTTGGCCCAAAGTCTGTAGGTTGTTGACCCCTTTATATGGCCCAAGTCAGGAGTTGTGCATGGCTGGGTCTAAAAGCTGTGCTGATCCACAGAACCCACGTGAAGCTTTTGTGGCAGAAAGGGTCTAGAGCCTCACTGAGTCATGTCTTTTGGAGGTAGATGGGTCTTCTAGGTGCCCATCAAATCACACCTTCTCAGGCTGCCTTCAGTGCACACCTATGAGACCAACCTTGCTGATCCAGGGCAGGAAGTCTAGTCCAGATCCACCCTGCTGTGTTACCCAGGAGCTCAGATTCAGTCTCAGAACCATCTGGATTGTTTTACTTTCATCATGGACTTAATCCTGATTGAAGTATAAATGAATAAGCCGACTGGGCATGGTGGCTCACGCCTGTAATCCCAGCACTTCGGGAGGCTGAGGTGGGTGGATCACCCGAGGTCAGGAGTTTGAGAGCAGCCTGGCCAACATGGTGAAACCCTCTCTCTACTAAAAATACAAAAAAAATAACCCACAAAAATTAGCTGGGTGTGGTGGCGAGCACCTGTAGTCCCAGCTACTGGGGAGGCTGAGGCACAAGAATCTCTTGGACCCAGGAGGTGGAGGTTGCAGTGAGCCAAGATTGTGCCACTACACTCCAGCCTGGGTAACAAAGTGAGACCCTGTGTCCAAAAAAAAGAAAGAAAGAAAGAAAAGAAACAGGGTGCAATACTACATGGTACGATGGGGTCTTATTTAGTTTGCCTCCACTTCACCCCACTGGTGAGGGAGGGATTCCCACCCTAGGGTTGAGAGGATGGTTGAATGTACGACACCCAACCCTAGACAGATGAGATGGGTAGCAGGTAATTCAGAGGTTCACAGCCCAGCGGAGAACAACCCTGCCCCACACAGAGCCACGTGGAGGTTGCAGTCGGGAACAGAGTGAACCATCAGGAGCTGTGGGAGGCAGGCTTTGTAGTAACAAGAGGGCGAGGTGCCCCTGGTTCCTGTAGGAGGATGTGTTTGGCTTGCTTGGATAATTCTGCAGGCTGACGGGGACCTGAAGCCTAGCGCTGCACCTGGTCCCTTTGACAAGGAGGGTTGCTTGGCTAGAGGACCTTATCTACCAGGAGCAGAGTGGGAGGAGAACTTGCAGTTAATCCATTTGAGCTTCTGTACCCTGATTTTACCAACCTTCATGGTCAAGGCAGTACTTAGTTTTGAATCTTAATTTCAGGCCTTACACCACAGGTCTGTGAGTCATTGGAGCTGAATTTCCTATCCAAAGGCATTCAAAATTATTTTCAAATCTGATCTAGCCAAACAATTCTATCATTCATTACTGGTTTTCAAGCCCGGGCCCACTCCAGATTCCCTAGAGTGGCACATCAGGGTATTCATAATCAGGCCTAATCCATATCTCCTTTCTCATCATGCCTGCTAAATTTCAGCCTGAGTTTACTCACATTCACTGGACAAATTATTTTTGGCATACATGGCTGTATGTTTTTACTCATTCTATTTCCTCCAGATAAGGACTAGAAATTCTGGTCATCCTTTGAGGCCAACTCAGATGAAACCTCCTCTGGGGTGACCTTCCTGGGCATTGCAGGACAAGTGCCTCAATGGCCTTGATAACCCAGCTCTTCCCCCATTTTTCACTTGTAGTTCTCACAATAACTGTAGAATGTGCCAGAAACAACATTCAGAGATAAGGAAAAGCTGTCCAGAACATGCCAGATTCTGTTTCTGTTCCTCTGAGAACAGGATGTCCTCCAGTGCTGTGGTCCAGTGATCCCAATCTCCCCCCAGGGTATAAAACCCAGAGTGGAGAGATTTCAGGGTACCTCGGCTGCGGTGCAATGTGGGGCATGTGCAGACAAGACTCCATCCATTCTGAGCAGTTTCCTGAGCCTTGCGGAATCAGCTCACAAAGGATGCTAGGCTTCTGTTGTGCCTTGCTGCCTATCTGTGATGAATAAAGTTGCTTTGCTCAACTTGTTCTGTGAGTGTTCTGTCTCACTCAACTCCTGCAAGTGGTAGAAACTGCAGCCCAAGATGCAATAGGTGCACTTTAGGAGGCCGATGTGGGAGGATCACTTGAGGTCAGGAGTTTGAGACCAGCCTGGCCAACATGGCAAAACTCCAAAAGTCTCTACTAACCACACAAAAATTAGCCAGGCATGGTGGCGTGCACCTGTAGTCCCAGTTACTCTGCAGGCTGAGGCAGAAGAATCACTTGAACCCGGGAGGCGGAGGTTACAGTGAGCCAAGATCACGCCACTGCACTCCAGCCTGGGCGACAGAGTGAGACTCCATCTCAAAAAAAAAAGAAAGAAAAGAAAAACACAATTGGTGGAAGCACCTGGACTTCCCTTCCTGGTGGCTGGCATAGTGATGATCTTTGCTATCCTCCATGTAGTGGGATCTCCCCTGGAATTGGTAACCAGGGTACAGTGAACCTGCCTCACAGGCATCTCAAACAGGATGAAAGGTGCCTTACTTTTCATTCCTGAAGCTTTTTCTTTTTCCATCCTGGCCATATGATTCAGTAGCCACATTTTAGCCTCTCAGTTGTGCATGTGCCTCCACCCTGCCACACTGTGAGCTCTTTGGGGAGGCGGAACTACACTCTCCCTTTACAGCCTCCGTGCTTAATATGGTGCCTGATACTTGGGTGCTTAATGAATGAGTTGCACATGGAAAACTTAAAGAAATAAGGTTTTTGGTGGAGAAAAGAAGTTGAAAGTCATGGCCAAAATGAGGTGGAGATTTTGCTATTGTCGCTGCTGCTATTGTCTTTGTGTTGCGTTTCACATGGATTTGAACTGTCCGTGTCCAGCTTTTTCTCTTTAGCATTATTCTAACCTACACCTATGGGTGTTCTCTGCATCTGTCTCCTGATTAAGCACATGCTCTTCTCACGGGCAATTTGTTCTGGCAACCTATGATGTCATTTGTAGGAAAACACTCTTGCTATTCTAGCATCCTCTTGCTCAAAACTGAAGTTTCCCAAGAAGAGTGTCTCCTGTTTGCAGGATTTAATTTTCTGTTTCCCTTAGAGGGTTACCTATGAAGAGAACTTTACAGATATAAAGTCAAATATTTTCAAATATTTTGAATATTTTGAATATTCAAATATTTGAATTTGAATGTTTCAAATAAAATTTGAAATATTCAAATATTTTGAATATTCAGTACAAATAATGCTGAAGAGTGGCTAAAGAGTATGTTATTACTGCTCTAAGCTTTGCATTTGGGTTCATCTGTGGAAGCATAGTAATTCTTGAAATTTCCTCTGCACTTCTCTTAGTTTATCTCTTTCTGTCATGTAGAAGTTATTCATGTTCACATTTAGGAGTTTTGTTAAGAAAAAAAGAAATTTTCATTATAGAGGATTCGAAACACATACAAAAATAACAGAGAAGAGTATAAACTCTCACGTACTTCATAAACTCACGGACAATCTTGTCACATCTGTACTCCAATTCTCTATGGTTCTAATTTTTTCTAATTTTTAAATTGTTGAGATGAGATCTCACTCTGTCGCCCAGGCTGGAGTGCAGTGGCGTGATCACAGTTCACTGCAGCCTTGACCTCCCAGGTTCAAGTGACTCTCCCACCTCAGCTTCCTGAGTAGCTAGGACTACAGGTGCACACTACCATGCCTGGCTAATTTATTTTCATTTTTTTTGTAGAGACAGGGTCTCACTGTGTTGCTCAAGCTGGTCTTGAACCCCTGGGCTCAAGTGATCCCCCTGCCTCAGCCTCCCAAAGTGCTGGGATTACAGGTGTGAGCCACCGCGCCTGGCCTAATTTTGTTTGTTTGTTTGTTTTTGAGATGGAGTCTTGCTCTGTCACCCAGGCTGGAGTGCAGTGGTGCGGTATCGACTCACTGCAACCTCCACCTCCAGGGTTCAAGCAATTCTCTACCTCAGCTTCCTGAGGAGCTGGGATTACTGGCACCTGCCGCCATGCCCGGCTAATTTTTTTATTTTTAGTAGGGACGGGCTTTCACCATCTTGGCCAGGCTGGTCTCAAACTCCTGACCTTGTGATCCACCCACCTCAGCCTCCCAACATGCTGGAATTACAGGCGTGAAACACCATGCCTGGCCTCAATTTTTTTTCATAAGTTATTGGGGTACAGGTGGTATTTGGTTACATGAGTAAATTATTTAGTGGTGATTTGTGAGATTTTGGTGCACCCATCACCCGAGCAAGATACATTGCATCATAATTTGTAGTCTTTTATCCCTTGCCCCCTCCCACTCTTCCCCCCAAACCCCCAAAGTCCATTGTATCATTCTTATGCCTTTGCATCCTCATAGCTCAGCTCCCACATATCGGCGAGAACATATGATGTTTGGTTTTCCATTCCTGAGTTACTTCACCTAGAATAATAGTCTCCAGTGTCATCCAGGTCACTGCAAATGCTGTTAATTCATTTCTTTTATGGCTGTGTAGTATTCCATCCATCACCCGAGCAAGATACATTGCATCATAATTTGTAGTCTTTTATCCCTTGCCCCCTCCCACTCTTCCCCCCAAGCCCCCAAAATCCATTGTATCATTCTTATGCCTTTGCATCCTCATAGCTCAGCTCCCACATATCGGCGAGAACATATGATGTTTGGTTTTCCATTCCTGAGTTACTTCACCTAGAATAATAGTCTCCAGTGTCATCCAGGTCACTGCAAATGCTGTTAATTCATTTCTTTTTATGGCTGTGTAGTATTCCATCAGATAGATAGATAGATAGATAGATAGATAGATAGATAGATAGATAGAGATAGATAGAGATAGACACACACACACACACACACACACACACACACACACACACCACAGTCTCTTTATCCACTTGTTGATTGATGGGCATTTGTGTTGGTTCCAGGATTTTGCAATTATAAATTGTGCTGCTGTAAACATGCATGTGCAAGTATCTTTTTGGTGTAATGACTTCTTTTCCTCTCAGTAGATACCCAGTAGTGGGATTGCTGGATCAAGTGGTAATTCTACTTTTTGTTCTTTCTTTCCCTTTTTTTTTTTTTGAAATGGAGTTTCTCTCTTGTCACCCAGGCAAGAGTGCAATGGCATGATCTCTGCTCACTACAACCTCTGGCTCCTGGGTTCAAGTAATTCTCCTGCCTCAGCCTCCTGAGAAGCTGGGATTCAGGCACTCACCACCACGCCAGGCTAGTTTTACTTTTTCATAGAAATGGGGTTTCACCATGTTGGCCAGGCTGATCTCGAACTCCTGACCACAGGTGATCCACCTGCCTCGGCCTCCCAAAGTGCTGGGATTACAGGCATAAGTCACCACTCCTGACCCTACTTTTAGTTCTTTAAGGACTCTCCACAGTGTTTTCCATAGTGGCTGTTTACACTGTTTTCCACTGTGGCTAGTTCACATTCCCACCAGCAGTGTAGAAGTGTGCCCTGTTTGCTGCATCCACGCCAACATCTACTGTTTGTTTAGTTTTTTGATTATGGCCATTCTTGCAGAAGTGAGGTGGTATCATACGCATTGTGGTTTTGATTTGCATTTCCCTGATCATTAGTGATGTTGAGCATTCTTTCATGTGTTTGTTGGCCATTTGTATATCTTCTTTTGAGAGTTGTCTGTTCATGTCCTTGGACCACTTTTTGATGGGATTTTTTTTTCTTACTCATTTGAGTTCGTTGTAGATTCTGGATATTAGTCCTTTGTCAGATGTATAGATTGTGAACATTTTCTCCCACTCTGTGGGTTGTCTGCTTACTGTGCTGTTCCTTTTGCTGTGCAAAAGTTCTTTAGTTTAATTAGGTCCTAGCTATTTGTCTTTGTTTTTATTGCATTTGTTTTTGGGTTCTTGGTCATGATATCCTTGCCTAAGTCAATGTCTAGAAGGGGTTTTCCAATGTTATCTTCTACAATATTTATACTTTCAGGTCTTAGGTTTAAGTCCTTAATCTATCTTTAGTTGATTTTTGTATAAGGTGAGAGATGCGGATCCAGTTTCATTTTGCTACATGTGGCTAGCCAATTATCCCAGCACCACATATTGAAAACAGTGTCCTTTCCCCCACTTTATGATTTTGTTTGCTTTGTTGAAGATCAGTTGGTTGCGAGTATTCGGGTTTATTTCTGGGTTCTCTATTCTATTGCATTGGTCTATGTGCCTATTTTGATACCAGTACCATGCTGTTTTGGTGACTATGGCCTTATAGTATAATTTGAAATCAGGTAATGTGATGCCTCTGGATTTGTTCTTTTTGCTTAGTCCTGGTTTGGCTATGTGGGCTCTTTTTTGGTTCCACATGAATTTTAGCAGTGTTTTTGCTAACTCTGTGAAGAATGATGGTGGTATTTTATGGGGATTGCATTGAATTTGTAGATTGCTTTTGGCAGTATGGTCATTTTCACAATATTAATTCTACCCATCCATGAGCATGGGATGTGTTTCCATTTGTTTGTGTCATCTATGACTTCTTTCAGCATTGTTTTGTAGTTTCCCTTGAAGAGGGCTTTCAACTCCTTTGTTAGGTATATTCCTAAGTATTTTAGTTTTTTTGCAGCTATTATAAAAGGGGTTGAGTTCTTGATTTGATTCTCTGTTTGATTGCTGTTGGTGTATAGAAGAGCTACTTATTTATGTACATTAATCTTGCATCCGGAAACTTTGCTGAATTCTTTTATCAGTTCTAGGAGCTTTCTGGAGGCGTCCTTAGCGTTTCAAGGTAAACTATCATATCGTCAGCAAACAGTGACAGTTTGGCTTCCTCATTGCCAATCTGGATGCCCTTTATTTCTTTCTCTTGTCTAAGTGGCCTGGCTAGGACTTCCAGTACTATGTTGAAGAGGAGTGGTGAGAGTGGGCATTCTTGTCTTGTTCCTGTTCTCAGAGGGAATGCTTTCAACTTTTACCCATTCAGTGTTATGTTGGCTGTGAGTTAGTTTTGATGGCTTTTATTACATTAAGGTATGTCTCCTGTATGCTGATTTTGCTGAGAGTTTTAATCGTAAAGGGATGCTGGATTTTGTCGAATGCTTTTTCTGCATCTATTGAGATGATCATGTGATTTTTTGTTTTTAATTCTGTTTATGTAGTACATCACATTTATTGACTTGTGTGTGTTAAACCATTCCTGCATCCCCGGTATGAAACCCACTTAATCACGGTGGATTATCTTTTTGATATGTTGTTGGATTCGGTTAGCTAGTATTTTGTTAAGGATTTTAGCATCTATGTTCAGCAAGAATACCGGTCTGTAGTTTTCTTTTTTGGTTGTGTCCTTTCTTGGTTTTGGTATTAGGGTGAAGCTGGCTTCATAGAATGAATTAGGGAGGGTTCCTTCTTTATCTTATGGATAGTGTCAAAAGGTTTGGTACTAGTTCTTCTTTGAATGTCTGGTAGAATTCTGCTGTGAATCCATCTGGACCTGGATTTTTTTTTGTTGGTAATTTTAAAATTACTATTTCAATCTCACTGCTTGTTATTGGTCTGTTCAGGATATCTAATATCTTCCTGATTTAAACCAGGAGGGTTGTATTTTTCTAGGAATTTATCCATCTCTTCTAGATTGTCTAGTTTATGTGAGTACAGGTGTTCATAGTAGCCCTGAATGGTCTTTTGTATTTCAATAGTGTCAGTTGTAATATCTCCTGTTTTGTTTTCTAGTGAGGTTATGTGGATTCTGCCTTCTTTTCTTGGTTCATCTTGCTAATGGTCTATCAATTTTATTTATCTCTTCAAAGAACCAACTTTTTGTTTCATTTATCTTTTGTATTTTGTTTGTTTCAATTTTATTTATTTCTGTTCTGATCTTAGTTATTTCCTTTATTCTTCTGGATTTGGATTTGGTTTGTTTTTCTTTCTCTAATTCCTTGAGGTGTGACCTAAGATTGTCTGTTTGTGCTCTTTCAGACTTTTTGATGTAGACACTTAGGGATATGGACTTTTCTCTTAGCACCGCCTTAACTGTATCCCTGGGGTTTTGATAGGTTGTGTCATTATTGTCATTCAGTTCAAAGAATTTTTTAATTTCCATCTTGATTTCGTTTTTGACCCAATGCTCATTTAGGAGCAGATTATTTAATTTTCATGTATTTGCATAGTTTTGAAGGTTCCTTTTGGAGTTAAATTCCAGTTTTATTCCACTATGGCCTGACAGAGTGCTTGATATAATTTCAATTTTCTTAAACTTATTGAGGCTCATTTTGTGGCCTATCACATGGTCTGTCTTGGAGAAAGTTCCATGCTCTGTTGAATAGAATGTGGCTGTTGGATGAAATGTTCTGTATATATCTATTAAGTCCATTTGTTCCAAGGTATAGTTTAAATCCATTGTTTCTTTATTGACTTTCTGTCTTGATGACCTGTCTAGTGTTGTTAGTGGAGTATTGAAGCCCCCACTGTTATTATGTTGCTGTCTATCTCATTTCTTAGGTCTAATAGTACTTGTTTTATAAATTTGGGAGCTCCAGTGTTAAGTGCATATATGTTTAGGATTGTGATAGCTTCCTGTTGGACAAGGCCTTTTACCATTAATGTCCCTCTTTGTCTCTTTTAACTGCTGTTGCTTTAAAATTTGTTTTGTCTAATATAAGAATAGCTTACCCCTGCTTGCTTTTGGTGTCAATTTGCATGAAATGCCTTTTTCCACCCCCTTTACTTTAAGTTTATGTGAATCCTTATGTGTTAGGTGAGTCTCCTGAAGGCAGCAGATAGTTGGTTGGTGAGTTCTTATCCATTCTGCAGTTCTTCTTTTAAATGGAGCATTTAGGTCATTTATATTCAATATTATATTGAAATGTGAGGTACTGTTGCATTCATCATGCTCTTTGTTGCCTGTGTACTTTTTTTTTAATTTTGTTTTTCCTTTTCCTTTTTGCTTTTAACTTATATTTTGTTTTATAGGTCCTGTGTGATTTATGCTTTAAAGAGGTTATGCTTTGATGTGTTTCCAAGATTTGTTTCAAGATTTAGAGCTTCTTTTAGCAGTTCTTGTGGTGGTGGCTTGGTAATGGCAAATTCTCTCAGCATTTGTTTGTCTGAAAATGACTAAATCTTTCCTCCATATATGATGCTTTGTTTCACTGGATACGAAATTCTTGGCTGATAATTGTTTTGTTTGAAGAGGCTGAAGATAGGGCTCCAATCCCTTCTAGCCTGTAGGGTTTCTGCTGAGAAATCTGCAGTTAATCTGAGAGGTTTTCTTTTATAGGTTACCTGGTGCTTCTGTCTCACAGCTCTTAAGATTCTTTCCTTTGTCTTAACTTTGGATAACCTGATGACAATGTGCCTAGGTGAAGATTTTTTTGTGATGAATTTCTTAGGTGTTTTTTGTGCTTCTTGTATTTGAATGTCTAGGTCTCTAGCAAGGCTGGGGAAGTTTTCTTCAATTATTCCCCCAAATATGTTTTCCAAGTTTTAGAATTCTCTTCTTCCTCAGGAATACTGATTATTCTTAGGATTGGTCATTTAACATAATCCCAGACTTCTTGGAGGCTTTGTTCATATTTTCTTATTCTTTTTTCTTTGTCTTTGTTGGATTGTGTTAATTTGAAGACCTTGTCTTCAAGCGCTGAATTTCTTTCTTCTGCTTGTTCAATTCTATTGCTGAGACTTTCCAGAGCACTTCACATTTCTAAAAGTGTGTCCAAAATATCCTGAATTTTTAAATTATTTTTTCTGTAAGCTATCTATTTCTTTGAATATTTCTCCCCTCACTTCTTGTATCATTTTTTGGATACTTTTGCATTGGGCTTCTCCTTTCTCTGGTCCCTCCCTGATTAGCTTAATAACTAACCTCCTAAATTCTTTTTCAGGTAAATCCAGGATTTCTTCTTGGTTTGGATCCATTGCTGGTGAACTAGTGTGATTTTTTGAGGGAGTGTTGAACTGCCTTATTTTGTCATATTACCAGGGTTGATTTTCTGGCTCCTTCTCATTTGGGTAGGCTCTGTCAGAGGGAAGGTCTAGGGCAGAAGGCTGTTGTTCACATTCTTTTGTCCCATGGGGACACCCTTGATGTAGTGCTCCCGTCTTTTTCCTGTGGATGTGGATTCCTGTGAGCCAAACTGCAGTGATTGTTGTCTCTTTTCTGGGTCTAGCCACCCAGTGAGTCTAGCCAGCTCCAGGCTGGTAGTGGGTGTTGTCTGCACAGAGTCCTGTGATGTGAAATGTCTATGGGTCTCTCACCAAATGTCTCTTGGTGGTTTAATGCTTTATTTTTGTGCTGTTGGCCTCCTGCCAGGAGGTGGCGCTTTCTGGAAAGCGTCAGCTGTAGTAGTGTGGAAGGGACTGGTGGTGGGTGGGGCCCTAGAACTCCCAAGATTAAATGCCCTTTTGTCTTTCCATACCGGGGTGGGTAGGGAAGGACCATAGGGTGGGGGCGGGGCTAGGTGTGTCTGAGCTCAGACTCTCCTTGGGCAGGTCTTGCTTCAGCTGCTGTGGGGGATGAGGGTGGGATTCCCAGGTCACTGGAGTTGCGTACCTAGGAGGATTATGGCCGCCTCTGCTGACTCATGCAGGTTATCAGGGAAGTTGGGGAAAACCAGCAGTCACAGGCCTCACCCAGCTCCAACACAAACAGAAGGGCCGGCCTCAATCCCACCATGCCTCCCCCAACAGCCTCAAGTCTGTTTCCGGGTGGAGGGTGAGATGGGCTTGAAAACTTGCCCAAGGCTTTTGGCCTCCCAGCTGTGAAAGAAAAGGGCTTCAGTTCTTCTCCCTGCATGTGAAGTCAGCAGGCCAGATTCATGCTGTCCCGCAGGTTCTGGCCAGGAGGCTTCTTGCTCCTTTCAAATTATTATAAAGTTCAGATAGAGAATGCCTTCTCCCTGTGGAGTTTTACCCCCTGCTCCTCTGGCCACCCTCCTGATGGATCCCTGTGGTGTCAGGCCGGAATGGGCTGCCTGGGGACCCAGCGAGCTCCCAGGGCCTTTCTGCTGCTTCCTCTACCCTTGTATTTTGCTCGGCTCAGCTCTCTAACTTGACTGAGCTTGAGGTAAAGTTGGAAACTTCTCCCGAAAACAGACCTTCAGCTTCCCCAGTGGAGGTGTGTGTTCGGAGGAAGAGGGTCTCCCTTTCCCACGTCCGCAGTTGGGGCACTCACAGTATTTGGGGTGTCTCCTGGGTCCTGCAGGAGCAGTCCGCTTCCTTCAGAGGGTCTGCGGCTCCGCTCAGGATTGCTGGTTTGTTCTTGCAGTTGATCTGGAGGGTTGCTTCTCCAGCTGAGGGTAACGGTCAGTGGACCCTGCAGCCTTGCAGTTCCACCTCTGCCGCCCCTGCCTCTACCACAGAGCCAGTGACCTCAGGTACCCTCCCTGCCCCACCCACCCAGATGGGTGCCCCTTCCTCACTGGCCCGGGTGCACCCATCTGGCCCTAATTTTTTTTTATTGTGCTAAAAATTACATGTTATAATTTCACATTTTAATCATGTTTAAGTGTACAGTTCAGTGGTATTAAAGACATCTGCATTGTTGTGCAACCGTCACCACCATCCATCTCCAGAAAAGAGTTCTTACAAAACTAAAACTCTGGACCCATTAGATGGTAACTCCCCACTTCCCCTCCCCCAGTGTCTGTTAATCATCATTCTACTTTTTGTCTCTGTGAATTTGACTATAGATACCCTATCTATTTGCCTACTCTCTTTTTTTTTTTTTTTTTTTTTTTTGATACAGAGTCTCACTCTGTCACCTAGGCTGGAGTGCAGTGGCACAGTCTTGGCTCCACTGCAACCTCCACCTCCCAGGTTCAAGCAATTCTCCTGTCTCAGTCTCTTGAGTAGCTGAAATTATAGGCACATGTCACCATGCCCAGCTAATTTTTGTATTTTTAGTAGAGATGGGGTTTCACCATGTTGGCCAGGCTGGTCTCGAACTTCTGGCCTCAAGTGATCAGCCCGCCTCAGTTTCCCAAAGTGCTGGGATTACACGTGTGAGCCACCATGCCCGGCCATATTTGTCCTTTTGTGTCTGGCTTATCACTTAGCACATTTTCCAGGTTCATTCACGTTATGCATGTATCAAAATTGCTAATACTATTTTAAAGCAAGTTACACATATCACTTGCGCTCATTCAGAAATATCTTACTATGTGTCTCTAAAAGATAAAGACATTTTAACATAACCACAATACCTATGTCACACCTAAAAATAAAATGTAATTCCTTACTACCATCAAATACCCTTCCAGTGTTCAAATTTTGAATTGCCTCATAAAAGGTAGATTCTCCACTGTTCTTGAGTACAGAATTCCTGTTTAATTTGTCCTAACAACCCTCCTCTCCCCATAGCAGCTGTCTTGCACAGAAGATGCTGTCATACTACATTTCACCAATAGATGGCACAAATAATCATGACATTTGCTAAATCCAATTGACATTTACACAAAAGGAAACATCATTTGTAGAAAGTTGGCAATTATAGGTAAATATACAAACACAGAAACTGAAAATAGCCTGTTTGCTCTGTGTAACATGCATAAAACCTGAATACATCCCAATTCTAAGGGATAATTATTCATATCAGACAAACTTTCTATTTGTTTTAAGGAGAACATGGAAAACATATTTGTTGGTGTTGACGTTTATCTCTACAATGTCAGCATTTTTAGTGTTAAATAATTGAGGCCACTTATGTTTATTTATTCTTCCGCTTAATAAAAGAAAAAGCAAATGGAATCTACTTGTACAATTGATTGCTGTGTTAAATGCCCATCGCAAATGTATTGTCTAAATTGTATTAACTGTACTTATCTCTGAATAAAACAGTTGCTTTCCCAAACTTCCTCTAGCATGTCCTGAAGAACAGAGAATCTTAGGATGGTAGATATGGATAGGGTCTTTAAGACCATCTGGTCTGGCCCCATCATCTGACAGATGAACGGACATGAAACCTCATTATAAGATCACACAACAACTTGATGGCTTTTTGTGTAATTTGCTATCTTTCTGCCAGCAATCTCACCTTCTCCCCTCCACCCCTACCCTAAAAAACTAACTGCTTGGTGAGCCGAGATCGCGCCACCACACTCCAGCCTGAGCAATAGAGCAAGACTCCATCTCAAAAAAAACAAAACAACAAAAACAAAAAAAACCAAAAAAACTGCTTGATAAAGTTAATATTTCATTTTAAGGATGCAAAACCCAAATTGTGCAATTAATCCTCCCTTTCTTGTCATATATATATATATATTTAATTTTTTTTTTTTTTTGAGATGGAGTTTTCTCTGTTGCCTAGGCTGGAGTGCAATGGCGTAATCTCAGCTCACCGCAACCTCCACCTCCTGAGTTCAAGCGATTCTTCTGCCTCAACCTCCTGAGTAGCTGGGACTACAGGCACACACCACCATCTCTGGCTAGTTTTTGTATTTTTTGTAATGACGGGGTTTCATCATGTTGGCCAGGCTGGTCTCGAACTCCTGACCTCAAGTGATCCGTCCATCTTGGCTTCCCAAAGTGCTGGCATTACAGGCGTGAGCCACCGTGCCCGTCCCCTTTGAATATATTTAGCAAACATTTATTGGGTATTACCAGGGCTAAGCAAGATCTTGTTCCCTTGGTCAAGTGAGCCTTTGATTTGAGTTCATATCTTGTAATTTCCTAGAAAGAAATGAAGCTGAGTTTAGGAAATCAGCCTGTAAGGAATTTCTAATGGGAAGTAAATATGACACTTTCCAGCCCAGATGACATAATAATTCTGTGAGTCATTTTTTATCCTATTCTCCTATATTGAAATTAACACTTAATATTGGACTGTTCTTTCTGTTCTTAAAATCAGCTCCTCCAACCAGGACAGGCCCTAAACTCTGCCTTGAAAGTAAGTTCTCACCAGATTTATCCCAAGAAGAACTTCCTTTTATCTTCCCCAGATGTTCTGGAATATCTGGGCTCTTTTTTTTTTTTTTTTTTTTTTTTTTTTTTTTTTTTTTTT
>NW_016819762.1:1382828-1394207 GCF_001698545.2 Rhinopithecus bieti | reverse complement strand
AGAGACAGGGTTTCACTGTGTTCGCCACGATGGTCTCGATCTCCTGACCTCGTGATCTGCCCGTCTCGGCCTCCCAAAGTGCTGGGATTACAGGCTTGAGCCACCGCCCCTGGCCGAGTATCTGGGCTCTTTTCCCTGCAATGGCACTTCCCACCTGTTGGATGCGGCCCCCTGCCCTTTTTCAGGCTCTGTCTGCATTCTTCTCTCCTCTTTTCAGCTACCAAACCCTTGCCTCTACCACTTTATGGCTTCATTGGGCAGTTCATCCCACCTGGAAAATAAGCACACATTCACGTCTGAGGCATATGCTTCACTTCCAGTAGTACCTTCCCAGTGTGTTCTTTGAGATATTCATAAGTGGGGAGATGTTCCATAGTCAAAAAGTTTGAGAAGCAATTGTTTAAACAAATTTAAATAGCTTCCTTTATTGCAGGACTTTTCAGAGTCTTTGATTTCAATAGGCATCATTGGTCCTTTAAGATAGGAAGATAGTACTGTATGGGACATTTTCAAAATTGATTTGATTAAAAAGCACTACCCCTTGTCTTACTGTGCTCAGGCTGCAATTACAAAATAACATAGACTGGGTGGCTCAAACAACAGACATTTACTTCTCATGGCTCTGGAGGCTGTGAAGTCCACAGTCAAGGGCTGGCAGATTGAGTTCCTGGAGAGGGCCCTCCTCCTGGCCTGCAGACGGCTGCCATCTCACTGTGTGCTCATGTTCTGGAGGGTAACACAGCTCTTGTCTCTTCCTCTTCTTATAAGGGCACTAATCCCACCACAGGGGCCCCACCCTCATGACCTCAGGTAAACCTAATTATTTCCTGAAGACTCCACCTCCAAATGGATCACATTGGGGGTTACAGCTTCAACATATTTGAGTGGTACCCAAGCCTCCTGTACATGACACTCCTTTTGTTTTCCTCATTGCACCATCTGCTACTGGGTTCTGTGGAATGCACCTAGGGACACACAAACTCCAGTGCAGGCTCCGGGTCTGAAAACAGACAACCTGAACTCATTCCTAGCTCCACCACTCCCTGGCTGTGGGACTTGGGTAAGTTTCTCAATCTCCCCAGGCCTGTTTTCCAGCTGGAAAATGAGGATAATAGTACCTACCTCACAGAGTTGTTGTGAAGATGAAATGCTTCTATACAGGGCAATACGGGGCCACACACAAAGGAAGCACTAAAAAAAAAAAAAAGTCAGCTATAATCATGAAATGTTAGTATCAATAATTAACTATAATTAAATAATCTATTGTATTGGTTATTAATAAACATTAATAGTGAATATTATCTGGCAATATTTAATTTCTATTGGGGCTGAATATTGAATTCTATGAAAGGATCACAGTCAATCCTCTATTTTAGGCTCTTAGAGGGCAATGTAGCATTGAAAGGAAATCACAAGAGAAGCCATGGCAAGCGTGAGCCAGGAATCAGAAGCAGTGTGGCTGGGCTTAAGGGAGAAGGGGCCACTGAGCTCAGTGCCAAGACACTGTGCCAACCGTCACAGCCCTGACAGGAAGCAGAGCTGTGATTCTGCAAAGGACGGACCAGCCACACAAGGAGGGAGGCAGGCCTGCCTGTCCCCCGGGCTTTGTGCAGATAGATTTGAACTCATGGTAGTGTCATCTTTGAATGTGCATTGCAATTTCACATCCATGTCTACCTCACCAAATAGAATAGTGAACTTCAACACAAATGTCCCCTGCAATTTCAGGGGCTTAAGGGGTCCCTTTATGTAACAGGCAAAGGATTAGGGCCAGCTGGGAAATCCAAGTGTTTAAAACCTGTTCAGCACTTTTGCAGCCAAACAGTAAGTTGCCAAACATTTTTCTCTCAAAAGGAAACAGGCCACTGAATACTAGAAAGGAGAATTCTGGAAAAAAAAAAATCAAAGAAGAGAAGAAAAGGGACATCTTGGGAAAAGCAAAATGATGTTGAATTTAAAGGTTTAGGACATTGAGATGATAAACTTAAATGAACATTTTCTTTAAAATAAAATACAACAAAAGAGAAACAATACAAGATGATTTAAATAAGCAAACCAAGGGAAAATGTTTATAGTCTATTAATTTCTAGATGTAATAAAATTAAAACACAGATTCTTGGCTAACAGATCCTAGGAGCTTTCAGAGTTACGTATCAGGCTTTTCCTGAGAGGAAATCTGAAGGTCAGTGTGTGACCTGAGGAAAGCACCTCCTTGAGCCCCCTGGCAGCCCTCATCTCCCAGCATGACTATCCTGCCTTCTCACTACTGTTTCATTAAATCCTCCTGGGATCCACAACGCAAAACTCCAGATCCTCGTTCCTTTAGATCATCCTCCAGCAGCATCACAGTAGGAAACATTCCAAAGAGAATTTCAGTTTCCAGTGCAACTACATACACAGTATGTCTATGGGCAAAATATTCTATGGGCAATACACTCTTTTTCTTTTTCCTTTTTTTGAGACAGGGATTGCTCTGTTGCCCAGGCTGGAGTGCAGTGGTGCCATCACAGCTCAGTACAGCCTCAACCTCCTGGGCTGAAGTAATCCTCCCACCTCAGCCTCCCGAGTAGCTGGGACTACAGGCACATGCCACCACACCTGGCTGATTTTTGTATTTTTACTAGAGATGGGGTTTCGCCATGTTGGCCAGGCTGGTCTCAAACTCCTGGCCTCAAGTGATCCACCAATCTCAGCCTCTGAAAATGCTGGGATTAAAAGCATGAGCCATCATGCCCAACCTATTCTTCTCCTTTATAATTTTTAAATTGTGATAAAATTAAAATATGCACAACATAAACTTTACCACGTTCACCACTTTTGAGTGTACAGCTCAATAGTGTTAAGTATGTTCACACTGTTGCACAAGCAATTTCCAGAACTTTTTTATCTTGCAAAACTGAAACTCTCAAACCATTAAAGAACCCATTTCTGCCTCTGCCACTCCCAGGCAACCATCGTTCTATTTTCTGTCTCTATGAATTTGATGACTCTTGATATCTCATATAAGTGGAATCATACAGAAATTGTCCTTTTGTGACTAGCTTTTCACTTGGCATAATGTCTTCAAGTTTCATCCATGTTGTAGCATGAGTCAGAACTTCCTTGCTTTTTAAGGCTGAATAACATTCTATCGTATGGATAGACCACATCTTGTTTATCCATTAATCTGTCCATGCCAGGAATACATTTTTAAAAGTCCACGAAAATGCATGGAGTTGTGTTTAAAAGGGTCTTATAAATCATGATTGGCAGCAATTATTAAACACCCTTCTCTGATTAGCCAGCATTGAAAATAGACAGGACTGGCCAGGCGCGGTGGCTTACGTCTGTAATCCCAGCACTTTGAAAGGCTGAGGCAGGTGAATCACCTGAGGTCAGGAGTTCTAGACCACCCTGGCCAACCTGGTGAAACCTCGTCTCTACTAAAAATACAAAAACTAACTGCGCATGGTGGCAAGCGCCTGTAATTGCAGCTACTTGGGAGGCTGAAGCCGGAGAATCACTTGAACCCGGGAGGCAGAGGTTGCAGTGAGCCAAGATCATGCCACTGCACGCCAGCCTGGGTGACAAGAGTGAAACTCCATCTCAAAAAAAAAGAAAAGAAAATAGACAGGACTAAGTGATTTGGATCTGCATGCTGACAGGCAGATAGACAGGCGCTGGGGTAGACTGAGTAATCCGTACCTGACCAGCCCTGTTACCCCTGGAGGTGGAGGGTTCCCAGGAAGGCCTGAGAGTCTGGGAGGGAAACTGCCTAAGGGGGTAATAAATGGAATCAGCAGCGGGAGCTCCGACACTGACCCAGGCACTGACAAAGCAAGCCTGACACGTTGGGAAGGGATTTAGCATTAGAAAAAAGTTCCTTTATATCAAGGGTGTCCGATCTTTTTGGCTTCTCTGGTCCACATTGGAAGAATTGTCTTGGGCCACACATAAAATACACTAACACTAATGATAACTGATGAGCACGAAGAAAAAAAAAATTGCAAGAAAATTTCATAATGTTTTAAGAAAGTTTACGAATTTGTGTTGAGCCTCATTCAAAGCCGTCCTTGGCCCACAGGCAGCCCATAGGCCAAGGGCTGGACAAGCTTGCTCTATACTAAATGTTCCCACCCACCTACCATTCCTGTAGTCCACAAATACTTACTGACTGCCTACTACGTGCCAGACACTGTTCTAAAATTTGATAATATATCCTTGAATAAAGCCCCAAAGCTCCCCATTCTCGTAGAGTCTGCATTCCGTAGAGTCTACATTCTATTGAATGTAGACTCTAACAGATAATGTAGACACTAAACAGATAAATAAGGCTGAGAGATGTGAGGTCAGTAAAACAGCATGATGCAAGTGAGTGAGGCGAGGTCTGCATAAGAATGGGAAGTTAGGGAAAGCATCTCTGGGAAGTACATATTTGGCCCGAGACGTCAATGGCTCAAAGGGGTTAGTCGCCATGCAATGATCCAGGAAGGAGAGTGCACCTTGCAGAGGGAATAGCAAATGCCAAGAGTGAGCCTCAAATGGGAACCAACTCGCTACATTTGAGGCCAGTGTTGGAGTAGAGTGAGGGTGGAGTGGGAGGATGGGAGAGGCCAGTTTATGCACAGCTTGTAACTGAGTACAGAAGGATGTTTCAGGAATGTGTGGAGGAAGGTAAGGGAGGAGGTCTCTGGCAAGTGGAGGAAGGATGTACAGAAAGAAGCACTGCTTGCTGAGGAATAAGAAGCAATTGCTGTGAGTGAGGTCTGGCATGAGTGATGATCAGTGAATGACAAAGCTGGAGAGGTGGGTTGGGGCAAGCCTTTGAGGCACCAATAAGAAGCTAAGGAAGGGATTTAAACTTTATCCAGCTAACCACCAGAAACCATTAAAGGTTTTAATTAGAGAAGTGACCTCATTTTCGTTTTAAAATAAACTTGTTGCTGGGATGGATTTGAATGGAAAAGTGACACCAGTCTCCTGGGAAACCAAGAAAATGGAACTGAGCAAAAGGAGTGAAAGAAGCAGAGAAGACGTGGCACGTAAGGGATACCACTGAGGGCAGATTATTTAGGTCTTTAAAAATATAATTTTTTTAATTCTTAGTTTTTCTTTCTTTTCTTTCTTTTTTTTTTTTTTTTTTTTTTTTTTTCTTTACAGAGTCTCACTCTGTCACCCAGGCTGGAGTGCAGTGGCATGATCTCAGCCACTGCAACCTCCATCTCCTGGGTTCAAATAATTGTCCTGCCTCAGCCTCCCAAGTACCTGGGATTACAGGTACATGCCACCATGCCTGGCTAATTTTTGTATTTTTAGTGGAGACAGGGGTTCACCATGTGGGTCAGGCTGGTCTCAAACTCCTGACTTCAACTGATCCACCCGCCTTGGCCTCCCAAAGTGCTGGGATTACAGGCGTGAGCCACTACATCCAGCCCATTTTTTTGTTTTTAGAGATAGGGATCTCACTCTTTCAGGCTGGATTGCAGTGGTGCGATCGTAGCTCACTGCAGCTTTGACTTCCTGGGCACAAGTGACCTTCCTGCCTCGGCCTCCCAAGTAGCTGGGACTACAGGTGTGTGCCACCATGCCCAACTTTTCTTGGTCTTATTGTAAACTGACCTTTTTATCATTATGAAATGACTCTCATCATTTTTAGTAATTCTTCTTGTCTTGATGTCTTCATTGTCTGAAGTCAATACAGCTACCTCAGGCTTCTTGTGATTAGTGTTTGCATGGACATGGACATCTTTTTCCATATTTCTACTTTTAACTTGCCTGTTTCTTTATATTGAAAGTGCATTTTCTATAAACAGCATATAATTGTGTCTTGCCTATTTTTATCTTTTAAAAAATCTAGTTTAATAATCTCTGTCTTTATTTGAAATGTTTGGTGGTCCATTTACATTTTATGTAATCACTGATATGGTTGGGTTCAAGTCTGCATCCTGCTGGTGGGGGGCTTCTATTTGTTTCAACTGCTTTTTGTTCTTCTTTTCTATCTTCTCTGTTAATTGAATAATTATTAATATTTCATTCTATCTCCTTTATTGATCTTTTAGCTCTACTTCTTGGCATTTTAAAATAGTTGTTCTAGGGATTACAATATACACCCTTAACTTGTCAGGGTCTACTTTGAATTCATATCATCTAATATAAGAATTTTGCAATAGTTGTGTTTCATTTATAACCACCACCACTGTCCCCCCCAACCCAATCCTTTAAGCTATAGTATTTTACTTCTGCACATGTTAAAAAGGATAGATTCACTTGGAAACTTGTTAGATTTTAAAGCTGAGAAAAAAGAAGTTTAGCTCAACTCCCAGGTTCCTGACTTGGGCATATAGTCTACAATTCATCTAGAAAAGAAATCACCTGTCTGGGAGTGCAAATGAGATCATAATTGCAGTAATACCTCAAATATTGATTTTTTTGTCTTCTCACCTGCTTAATTACAGGAAGTCTGGCTTTACTTGTGATTTCCCACCTCTCAAATGTCTGAGAAGCCCTAGGGAGTGGCTATACAAAACTGTGAGTCAGCCTAGTCACTCCTTCTCTAGAAAGTTTTCCCTGCTTCAACTGTTGCCAGGAGGTTTATGGTGAGGAGCAGCTTGGGAGCATGTTTTTTGTTGTTGTTGTGTTTTGCTTTGTTTTGTTTGTTTTTTGAGACAGAGTCTCACTCTGTCAGCCAAGCTAGAGTGCAGTAGCAGGTGCCCGCCACCATACCCAGTTAATTCTTGTATGTTTTAGTAGAGATGGGGTTTCACCATGTTGTCCAGGCTGGTCTTGAACCCCTGACCTCAAGAGATCTGCCTGCCTCGGCCTCCCAAAGTGCTGGGACTACAGGCATGAGCCACTTTGCCCAACCGGGAGCATGTTTTAAGTGAGAGGGATGTGCAGTCTCTCGATGCATTATGCTCACTCAGTAAAAGAGGTCTTCAGCAAAGATGTCCTGTTTCTGGAGCATCTATCTCTTCTGATGGACATATTTGTATGGATGAATGAAAGGGATGGGAGTAAAACTCAAAGTCTCAACAGGTTCGCAGTGCCCACCCAAACATACCATCTTCTAACTGTTGGTTCACTCTATCTTGTGGGAGGGTTAAATTTGCTCAAATGCTTCCTGTGTAGGGTGAAGAGAAATGGATTCACAGATGGAGTCTGTCTTGGGTCTATATTTTGGATATTTGCCCATTGAAGATATTTAATATATAGATAAATATTTTGATCTCAAGACAGAAGCCAGAGGTGAATCTGTAGATTTTCATAGAGATGATAATATTAATAAAAGCCACAAGAGTGAATGTGTTTACCAAAGGAGAAAATGTAAAGAAAAAAACATTAGAGGGTCAAATGCTAAACCATGGAAAGTGGCTATTATTGAGGGTTAAGAAGTATTGAAAAAAATACAGGTACAATATTCAAAAGAATGCATTTTTGAATAAAACCAAAGGGAAGGATGTTACATCAAGGGCTGTCCATAGGTTCCTCAAAAAATTAAAAATAGAACTACTATATGATCTAGAAATTCCACTTCTGGTTAAATACTCAAAAGAATGGAAAGCAAGGTCTCAAAGAGATATTTGTACACCCATGTTTATAGCAGCACTGTTTACAAAACCTGAAACGTGAAAGAAACCCGAGAGTCCATGGATGGATGAATGGATAAGCAAAATGTGGTATATACTTAACGATGGAATATTATTCAGCCTTATAAAGGATGAAAGTTCTGACTCAAGCTACAACATACATGAATCTTAAGGGCATTATGCTAAATGAAATAAGCCAATCACAAAAAAAATGCTGTGTAATTCTACTAATATAAGGCACTTAGTCAAAATTATAGTGACACAAAGTAAAATGGTGGTTGCTAGGGAAAAGAGGGAGGCAGAAATGGTGGGCTATTGTTAACGGTACAGAGTTTCAGTTTTGCAAGTTGAAAAGCGTTCTGGAGACTGGTTGCACAACAATGTGAATATACTTAACACTACTGAACTGTACACTTAAAAATTGTTAAAATAGTACATTTTATGTTACATGTATTTTATCAGAACTTTAAATATTGACATAAAAATGAGTAGTCATGGGTACTACATGGAATTATAGGAAAATGCACACCTTAAAATATTTCTTGGATTTGGACATTGAAAAGAGTTTGAAGTAGAGATTGTCAATAAAGCCAGCCAAACAAGCAAATATCATTACTGAAGAAGTATGACAATTAAATCAGAAAGAGGACTAAAGTGAGGTGAACAGTGTAAGTTATGGAAGACCATATATGGGCATATTTATGGACAGGAAAACAGGAATATTCTCTTCTGTCTGCCTACATTTTTTACTTCTGCAAGAAACATTAAGTCCTCTGCAAGAAACATTAATCACATTTACTAAAATATGAGATGACATTTACATATTCTTATTATTTTATTTTATTTATTTATTTATTTTGAGATAGAATCTCACTCTGTCACCCAGGCTGGAGTGCAGTGACCCAATCTCAGCTCACTGCAACCTCCGCCTCCCGGGTTCAAGTGATTCTCCTGCCTCAGCCTCCTGAGTAGCTGGGATTACAGGCGCATGCCACCATGCCCAGCTAATTTTCGTATTTTTAGTAGAGATGGGGTTTCACCATGTTGGTCAGGCTGGTCTAGAACTCCTGACCTCAGGTGATCTGCCTGCCTTGGCCTCCCAAAGTGCTGGGATTACAGGCGTGAGCCACCACACCCGGCAATTTTTAAATATTTTTTAAAATTTTTATTTTTCCTTTCTGTAGGGATAAGATCTCACTATGTTGCCCAGGATGGTCTCAAACTCCTGAGCTCAAGTGAGCTTCCCACCTCAGCCTCCCACAGTGCTGGGATTATGGTGTGAGCCATCACACTGGCCAGTTTTGCATATTTTTTAAAAGCATCCATTTTGGTTATCTGCATAAAATCACTGTTGATTATTACATTGAAAATTCTCACTAATTTGAAGAAGTAGAAGGAGATGTCAGATTAAAGGTGGTGACATTTACCTTGAGTTTTAACCCTACTCTTCCCCCAACTCAAGAACATTGTATCTGTTGAAGGTAGCAGGAAATTAGGGTAATAGCCAAAATTCACAAATGGATCAAAGGAATATTTTTTGCCAGTAGAGAAACTTGGGTATTTTCAAAGGCAAATACGTGTTTCTGTATTCACTCTTAATTTCCATGAAAAGGTGTGTTCCTTGGGATAATTCTAACACTATGTTGAGACTGCAAGCCCATGTGATAGGATGGTATCGCGTTCTCAGGGTCCACAGGGAGAAAACAAGGAATTTCCTAACTAAAAACATAAAATCAGATCTTCTGGTTCTCTCTCTGGAAATTTAGCAGAACCCACTCATTTTTAAAGGCAGGTATTGTTGTAGCCCCATTGTTTTCCCATTGCTCAAATGCAGAGAGCCACATTCCAGGGATGTCTTACAATGGGCACGCGGGGACTTAAGGTTGTTGGCTGACTCACTTTCTTTAGTGCGCAGCTGTGAGCTCTCATTCATATAAGTACTATGGTCTTTGGAAGTTGATTTTGGTTTCAGCCCAGGCCAAGTCCCTTTGTGGCTCATCTGAAGGGTATTTTTGGCTCCAAGGTGGTTGTTGGCAGACAGTGAAGCAAATACAACTCAAAGCTCTCATCGTTGTCAGATCACTGCCATAACAGGTAAAATGAACTAAGGAGACAGTGGGCAAAGCAGATGTTTACAAAGTGAGGACTAATGCTTGAATAAACCTAAAATAGACACATTTGTAATTTGGCTTGTGCCAAGACCCTTTCCCTTCTTTCTTTTTCTTTTTTGAGATGGAGTCTTGCTCTGTCGTCCAGGCTGGAGTGCAATGGTGCAATCTCGGCTCACCGCAACCTCTGCCTCTCAGGTTCAAGTGATTCTCTTGCCTCAGCCTCCCGAGTAGCTGGGATTACAGGTGCCTGCCACCACGCCCAGCTAATTTTTGTATTTTTAGTAGAGATGGGGTTTCACCATGTTGGCCAGGCTGATGTCGAACTCCTGACCTCGTGATCCGCCCGCCTCGGCCTCCCAAAGTGCTGGGATTACAGGCGTGAGCCACCGCGCCCGGCCGGACCTATGCACTTTAACAGGAAATTGGCTGGGGGGCAGGTCTGACATCGAGGAAAACTGAACAGAAAGAGATCACCCCGAGGTTCCTTAATTCAGAGGTGAGTGGCAGCAGTACCTGCAGGCAGTGCCAAAATTCATTAAAGAATTGTTTTGGATCTGCTCCAATGAACAGAGAAACAAATGACTGGTGACATAGCAAAGCAACAATAATTTTAGCGTCATAAAGATGTTAGGTGTCGGACCAAATATAAGCAGACTTTTAACATCTTAAGTCAGCACTCATATAGTAAGAGCACTAAGCAACTCTGCTTTTCCCGACGATTCCAGTCCCTTCTGGACTCATCTCTTTCCCATGAATTCGTGGGTGACTCACTCGCTCTTCTTGATGGTCATTGGTGGTTTCCTGCCACCATTGGCTTTGTCTCTACCTCCGACTCCTTACTCGTTTCTTCTGGCCCACTCCCAGAGATCTCCTTTCTCTTCCTCTCACACAGCTGCCACCATAGCTCCCTGACTGTAAAATGCACAGCTTCCAGATGTGCTGGTGGGTAGGATGGGCATGGGGGGCTGATTTGTAGCATTTGTCGTTTTCTGTGGTGTAAATACTCCCACCTTGGCTGATTCTAAACTACCAAAACTACCAACGTGTTGTCATTCACTTCCCCAAATTGGCAACGGGAAAGCTCTCTTGAGCTTTTGCAAGCAGGTTCCAGTACACCACCACTTCTGAGACTGAGATGAGTCACATTTAATGTGGTGGTGTTCCTTCCCTTTCCCCAGAGGGAAACCCTGGAATGATATGGAGAGTCTGGCTTCCAGTGAAGAACATTTGACGGGGGAGAAAATCTAGACATTTCTGCTTTGAGTTTTGCTTAGGCCAATCTTACACTTCTCCCTCTATCCACATGGTCACCATCTTCCCACCTAAAGAGCACTCACCTCCTTTGAGAAGCCTGTGCTTGTCCTGACCCCTTTGAGTACACTTTAATGTTTATGAATTCATTCCTTCCTTTGACAGTTCCAGAAGATCTTTGTATTTTGCACAAGGACTCTAGTTCTTTGTGCTAGCGTCAAATTAGAGACTGTTTGTTTTCTGTTTTCCCAGGTTAATGGTAAATGTTTCAAGGGTAAAGATCTTATCTTTACATAGAATTGATTTTTGAACATTTATTTATTAAGCCTTTGCTCATTTGTCTTACCATAGTCTTTTCTATATCCTCGTTTGAATTGTTTTTATGGCTTAAGTGTGTGTGTGTATATATATATATAATATATATATAATTATCTAAAATATGTATATTCTCT
>NW_016819762.1:1376833-1382483 GCF_001698545.2 Rhinopithecus bieti | reverse complement strand
TAATATATATATAATTATATAAAATATGTATATTCTCTTTTATACACTGTGAACACTATTCTTGTAAGCACATAAAATGTCTTTGCACAATAAAGATATCTTTTAATATTGATAATTCATAAATTATATTGCTAGGAAATTAAGTGAAAATTTGTTGGAGTAAGTCTCCAATGAACCAGTAAATCTCCAATAAACAAGTTGGAAACTTACTCCATTACTGACTACCTTGCTATGTGAGACAAGTTATTCAGGCCTCAGTCCTCCAAGTATAAAACAAAGGTACTAAGAAAGTTTTCAGGGTGTTGGAAACACTCAGCCCAAAAAATGTAAAGCACCTGAAGTCTAATAGAAAAGCACTCTATGAATATGACGTATTTGTCAGGCATAAGAATTTTCTAGAAAATAAAATATTTCATGACAGGGATCATTTTTTAAAGCTCAAGAATTATTGGAACATCTACAGACTTATAGGATTTGCCAACCAGTTTTTCAAGAACTTGGTCCAATTTTTTCATGCATCTGAAAGTCAGTCAGCTGTAAGAACTCGAAATAGCAAGAAGTAAAGTGAGATACTGTAAATACAGATTAGTAAGTATCATTTTATCCAAGCCATTGTGGGATTTTCTTTAGGTGAAAAAGAAACCTATGATAGAATGGCAGAGAACAAAAAAAGGAAAAAGAAAAAAAATCCTAAATCCTTGTTCTGTTAATAAACAAATATAGGTTTGGAAGTCCTAAAACAAGGAGGACTTCCAAACCTGTGTTTGTTTATTAACAAAACAGGTGTTGGGAACTTGAGTGATGTGAAGGAAACTGGTTTCACACAAAAGTGTTTCTTTGTGAAAGAGTTATCTGCAGTAGGTAGAGGTGAGAGAAAGAAGAGGGGAGGAAGCTTCTCCTTTGGTGTTTCAGACCCAGGCCAATGATACAAGTAGAAAAAGTCATCTTAGACAAAGATTCTCTCTCCTTTTTTTTTTCTGTTTTGTGTTTTGTTTGTTTGTTTTCTGTTTGTATGTCTGTTTTTGATGTTAATATGAGCAATGTGTTTGACCAACAAGGCTAGGACCAATGATGTAACTAGGAAAAGTCATCTTAAAGATTCCCTCTCCTTTTTTGTTGTTTTTTGTTTGTTTTAGGTTTGTGTATCTGTTTTCGATGTAAATGTGAGCAATGTGTTTGGCCAACAAGTCTAGGAAGGGAGAGATGGGAGAATAGGGGATAGCGAGGGTTTTAAATTCTCTTGAGGGAGATGATTTCACCCAAGGACTGTATCTTAGTTTGTGCCACACAGGATGCTGTCCTGGGAATTTCCCAGGGGCCTAGAGCAGTATCAGCTGCAGCCCTGTGCCACGTCCCCCAGTCACCTGATACTGTCTCCTCTCTGCCACCTCCACCACGCTGGCCATGCTTTCAAGCAGGCTAGAGCACTGCACTTGTGTGTCTGGGCTTAGGGCCCTATAGGCTTCCTTAGGAAAACAGACTGAACCTGATTGCAGAAACATCAGCTTTTCACCCACAGAAAGTGCCAGGTGTTTTGATTTTTGTTTTCACCAATACCTGGTACACAATAAGAGTTTTATTTTATCTTTATTTATTTATTTTGAGACAGGGTCTCACTCTGTTGCCCAGGCTGGAGTCCAGTGGCACAATCTTGACTCACTGCAGCCTCAACCTCCTGGGCACAAGTGATTCTCCCACCTCAGCCTCCTGAATAGCTGGGACCACAGGAGCATGCCACCACGCCCAGCTAATTTTTAAGGTTTTGTAGAGCACAGAATCTCACTATATTGCTGCCCAGGTTGGTCTTGAACTCCTGGGCTTAAGCAGTCCTCCCATTCCGCCTCCCAAAGTGCTAGGATTACAGGCATGAGCCACCATGCCCAGTCCAATAAATATTTTATTAGCTTGAATTTGGAACTTTCCTACCATTGTAGAATGGCCCTTAGGATCCATAGTCAAGAGCATTATTTATTACTTACTATTTACATATCCCTCTGGCAGACACTGTGCTGGGCAGGAGGCACTGTGATGAAGAAGAAATTTTACAGTTTAGGTAACAAGGGACAGAATGTGTTCTATGCTGAAAATAGACTTGTTTTCCAATTAACGTAATGAGTAAAAGTCATTTCACTAGAGGGTTTCAAACTATAAATTCCTTCCACGTCATATTGTATGACACCCCTCTAACAAACCCTTCCAGCCCTTTCTTCTTTCACACCCTTCTTACTCAATATCCTCTCTCCCTCTTGGCTTCTGGGTGTTAAAAGCAGTAAAATAGAGCTTTTTCCCTGAAATAAAAAATTATTTTTTTAAAACTTAGGAAAACTAAGAAAATGAAAAGGCTGTAAAAGGGAAGACTCGTGTACAGAATGAGCTCTTATCATTCATCCATAAATACATATTGAATATATACTACATTGACAAGCATTGGACTAGGGTTGAGATAGACCTTTTTTCATGGAATTTACATGGTAATCTCTGTCTATAAGCTTTAGAGATAATCACAAAAACAAGTGGAGAAACAAGTATATAATCTGACAGCTTTTCATGGTTGCCTTAAAGGAAATAAGCAGTGCTGTGTGATAGAGAATCATGCAGTGAAGAGCTGGAGCCAGCTTGCATCAGCTCTCAAGAACTGGTTGTTATGCTTCAGAACTCTTCCAGCCTATTACCAGCACGGTGGCTCATGCCTATAATCCCAGCAATTTAGGAGGCCAAGGCAGAAGGATCACTTAAGCTCAGGAATTCGAGACCTGCCTGGGCAACACAGAGAAACCTCATCTTTACAAAAAATTTAAAAATTAGCCCAGCATGGTGGTGCATGCCTGTAATCCCAGCTACTTTTGGAGGCTGAGGCAGGAGGATGACTTGAGCCCGGGAGGTGGAGGTTACAATGATCTGTGATGACACCACTGCACTCCAACCTGGGTGACAGAGTGAGACCCTGTCTCAAAAAAGAAAAAAAAAAAGAAGAAAAAATCTTCCAGCCTATTGACTTCAGACTGATAGCTAGAAATTAGCTGTGGTAGGAGAATTCACACCACAGAAATAAGCAAGCACTAACAATCAGGGATTCCTCCACCTACTCCACCCACCCCACCTGCAAAAGCCAGTTGCTAAATGTTTACCAGCACACAACCAATAATGGGGAGGTAGGGGAATTGGCTACGTTTTATGTAGAGGGTGGATGACACCCTGTCTATGGAGAGAATATTTAAACAGACCCCAAGGAGAAGACAGGAGTAAAAGTGTTTCAGGCCAAAGGATCCCTAAGTGCAAAGGCATTAAGGCAGGTAGCCTCAAGGGTCTTCTAGCACTTGTCAGCAGGTGAGGGTAGCTGGTGATGGTGATGAAAACCAGATGAGGTCTGGATCAGGGAACATGGGGCTTTGTAGGTCAAGGTCATGCATTTAGGTGTTAAGAGAATGGAAAGCCCTTTAAGGAGTTGAAGCAGGTAAGGGTGTGTGCAACATGATTTGCTTCATAAGTTAAAAGGCTCACTCTGGTTACCGAGTGGGAGATGAATTTTAAGGTGACAAGGGCAAGCATGGAAGCCATTGCAGTATCTCAGTTGTGAGATGATGTACCACAGACTTCCATGGAGATGGCGCTGAAGATGGTAAACAGGAGACAGATTTGAGATATACTATGGAAGGTGAACTTGCAGGAGACTTGGCTGCAACTTGCAATCATTATGAGATGAGGTCTTGCTACATTGACCAACCTGGAGTACAGTGACTATTCACAGACATGATCATAGCATACTATAGCCTTGAACTCCTGGGCTCAAGTAATCCTCCTATCTCAGCTTCCTGAGGAGCTGGGACTGGAGGCACTCACTTACTGCACCTGGCTAATTACTTTTTTTTTGTTTTGTTTTTTGAGACAGAATCTCATTCTCTCACCCATGCTGGAGTGCAGTGGTACGATCTCAGCTCACTGCAACCTGCACCTCCTGGGTTCAAGCGATTCTCATGCCTCAGGCTCCTGATCAGTTGAAATTACAGGCGTGCATCACCATGCCCGGCTAATTTTTTGTATTTTTAGTAGAGACGGGGTTTTGCCATGTTGGCCAGGCTGGGTCTTGAACTCCTGACCTCAAATGATCTGCCTGCATTGGCCTTAATTACTATTATTTTTAAGACAGAAAGATGTTACACTCAAGAACAGAACGGACTGTCTTTTGTGGCATGAATGTGAGTCTTTCCTACAGGTCGTTCTCCACTGTGTGAAGTGAGGCTCTGAGTCAGGGGCCCTAACCAAGAGAAACTGTGGTCACTGAAAAGTCTTGTATTCATCTCAGAGCTCACCTTCTCTCTGTCCCATCACACAGCTAGCTACCTCTTGATTAGATCCTTGGGGGAGGTGGCTGACATAGTTCCAGCTTGGTTTGCTTGATGATGGCTTGTAGAACATGAGCCCAGAGGAAGGACCTTAACTGGCTTGGCAACAGAGAGTTTCTTTCTAGTGCTCTGCTGACCTTCCGCCTACTTGGCTCCAAACCGACAGGCAGGTGGATCACTTGAGGTCAGCAGTCTGAGACCAGCCTGGCCAACATGATGAAACCCCATCTCTACTAAAAATACAAAAATGATCCGGGTGTGATGGAGGGTGCCTGTAATCCCAGCTACTTGGGAGGCTGAGGCAGGAGAATCGATTGAACCCGGGAGGCTGAGATGACACCGCTGCACTCCAGCCTGGGTGACAGAGCAAGACTCTGTCTCCAAGAAAAAAAGAAAAACAAAAGATCTCCTTTATAATTTCAAAGTTATATGTGCTAAAATATTTAAATAAATAATTGCTATGAATACATATGCATACCAATGAAATAGTAGGAAAGAACTACAACTTCATAGTAGTAGAATATTTCTCATCTGTATTGAGAGTCCAGTAGCCCAGATGTTTATATAGTATCATGACATTACATCCTACACCTTCAGGCAGATGAAACTTCAGGCTTATAAAATATAAGAAACAGCATTTAAGTCCAACTCTTTGAGAATTTTGAAGCTCATAGCTTCAGGCAGAATGGATCCGCAGAGACCGAGCAGCAGATTAAGGTTTGTATTGACTGCAGGATTTGGATTCAGACTAAAAGACAACTTCAAATGAATGGCTGTGTTTTGAGAGCACATTGCTTTGTGAATGCTTTCAAGCTTTTTCTATTTTAACTTCCTCTGAAATCCAAGAGGATAATGTTTTTACCAAAATATTTACCAGGAAATGGGAAATTTAAATGATCCCCAAAGAAAACCAGCTTTTAAAAACCCTTAAAGCCCTATTATTAGGCAAACAAAGATTATACAGAGATCCTGCTCCTGCTGCCAGTCTCAAGGACTTCTTCAGGGCAGCAGTGAAACCTGTCAGGCAGCTATGGAAAAGGCTTTGGATCTCTGTATGTGCACAGAAGGGCACGGAGGGGAATCTCATCTTCTTAAGATCTTCATCCTTAATATAAGTTTCTGAATTCTTTGCTCTATAAACCAAAACTTTAATCAGAATTTATGCAGGAGGGGAGAGTGTCTCCTAGAGCCAGACATACGAGATGATCTGATAACCACGGGCAATATTTACCCATACAGACCATTGTGATGAAGCCATTCTCTAAGTTAATAGATTGTCTTCCTTCCTTCCTTCCTTCCTTCCTTCC
>NW_016819762.1:1364706-1376478 GCF_001698545.2 Rhinopithecus bieti | reverse complement strand
CTCCCTCCCTTCTTGCCTCTCTCCCTCCCTCCCTCCCTCTCACCCTTTTTTCTCTCTCCCTTTCTCATTCTCTTTCCTACCCTGTCCTCCTCCCTCCCTCCCTCTCTTCCTTTCTCTCCCTTTCTCTCCCTTCCTCCATTCTTTCCATCTCTTTCTGTTTTTTTCATTCTTTTTTTTTTTTTTTTTTTTTATTATACTTTAAGTTCTAGGGTACATGTGCATAACGTGCAGGTTTGTTACATATGTATACTTATGCCATGTTGGTGTGCTGCACCCATCAACTCGTCAGCACCCATCAATTCTTAATTTTTTCTCTTTCCTAACTTCCTTCCCTCTCTCCTTTCTTCTTTCTTCCTGACTTCCATGGCCATTTACTGAGCCCTTGCTTAGGAGCTGACGATACAGACAAATGAGTCGCAACCATTGCCTTTGGGGAGCTCTTCCCACAGACAAAAAATGGCAATGTGTTGGGGTAGACACCCACTGAACCTAGGGATCCGGTGGTGGGAGAAGGGTGCAATCCAGGAAGGAAAGTTGATGTTTGAATTGAATATTAAAAGCTAAACAAGCTGGGCACGGTGGCTCATGCCTGTAACTCTAGTACTTTGGGAGGCCAAGGCAGGTGGATCACCTGAGTCCTGGAGTTTGAGACCAGCCTGGTCAACATGGTGAAACCCCGTCTTTACCAAAGATACAAAAATTAGCCATGTGTGATGGGTGCCTGTAATCACAGCTTGGGAGGCTGAAGCAGAAGAATTGCTTGAACCCAGGAGGCAGAGGTTGCAGTGAGCTGAGATCACATCACTGCACTCCAGCCTGTGCGATAGAGTGAGACTCCATCTCAGAAAAAAAAAAGCTAAATAGAAAATTGTCAGTGAGACAAGAAGAGAATGATTGGTCTAGGCAGAGACTAAAATATGTCCTATTTTTTTCTGGTTGAATTATAAATAGGAATGATATTAATAGCTGTGCTTATCTCTTCCAGGAAGAGAATGGCCATTAGAATCTTTAGCTTGAGCATTTAGATAATATGAACACATCAAATATTAAAAACAGCATTTTTAAGGCTTTCCTTACTTTCTGTTTCCAAAAGGTTTTAAAGCAACTTATAAAAATATAAGTAATATAAAAGGAAACATTAATAGATGATGACAGAAATATAAAAAGAAAATCATATTAAGAAAATGAAATAAAGCTTCCTGACTGCATGTCATAGGTCATTCACAGTAGGGAGGTGGCGAGCAGATATGGCTCAAGCTTCCTTCATACCATGTGGGACAGAGTCATGGTATCCGTAAAATAAAATCTGGCCACAATTTCTCCCACAGATATTCCAAAATGGACTGTAGTGGAGTCTGCTGTTTTGCTGCCCAGTGTCCATCTACTCTACGCTGATTACAAAACACTTTTGCTCTGAAGTCATCCTCTCCCCACCCACAATCTCTGTTTGTAGTGTGGATTTAGCTCCACTCCCACACCAAGGGTTGAGTATGTGACTCAGACAGGACCATTCAAGGCATTGCACTCCCCCGGTCCACAGAGGTTGGTTCAGAGATGCGCACGTGAGAGAACCAGAGCTAATCAGACCGCTTGGAACTCTGTAAAAGAGATTCTGAACTTGCACAGGGGAGAACCTGGAGAACCTGAATCCTAGAGCTGCTACTGCTATTTAGAGACCTCAAGACCAAGGCTTACCTGAGAATGGGGTGAAGACAAAGAGAGAAGTAGTGAGGACATCTAAATCCCACTGCTATCATTTGAGCATGGATCAAGTAGTCCTTGAAACTTACCCAGACTTTTCAATTCCATGAGCCAACTACTTCTGATTTTGCTTTCACCAGTTGGTGTTGGGTTTTTTTGGTCCTTCACGCATATAATGACATTGTGTGATGGAGCAGAAAATACTCTCAATGAGATCATTACAGTAGATACAAAAGCAAGTTTTGTAGAATTCTCTTGTGCCATCCCTCAAAGCAGGTCAATTGCGATTGTAAAATGCCAAAGCAGGGTAAAGTCAATTCCAAAGGGAACTAAGACACTGTAGTCCCAAATGATGAAGTTGTCTTGCGTCAAGGATATAGATACACTTCATATTCTTCAGAAAATTCTCAATGATGATTGTATCTTGACATCACACTTTATAACATGCAGGGAGAATTTTCTGACAAGACTCTGAAGCATAGATACTCTGTGTTACCAATTGAGAGACTGAGGTTGGGCACAGTGGCTCATGTCTGTAATCCCAGCACTTTGGAAGGCCAAGGCAGGTGGATCACCTGAGGTCAGGAGTTTGAGGCCAGCCTGGCCAATATGGTGAAGCCCCATCTACTAAAAATGCAAAAATTAGCCAAGCGTGGTGGTGGGATAATCCCAGCTGCTCAGGAGGCTAGGCAGGAGAATCACTTGAACCCGGGAGGCAGAGGTTGCAGTGAGCTGAGATCGCACCATTCCACTCCAGCCTGGGCAACGAGCAAAACTCTGCCCCCCCCCCAAAAAAATGGAAATTGAGCATATGAGGATATGTTTGATAATCAAGGAACAGTTCATTTTAAAAGTTAGGACATATTCCTAAAGCCAGCCTTTCAGGGTTCAAATTCTTTTTCTTCCATTTTATAGTGATTAAGAAGTCTGGGACAAGCAACTTAACATTTCTTGGCTTTGATTTTTTCACCTGAAAAATGGTGATAATTACATTACCTGCCACAGAGTTGTGAGGATAGAATGAGCAAACGTGTGTAAAGTGATTAGAAGCATGCCTAGCACATAGTTACTACTCAGTGTTTAGTCGCCATTCTTTTTTATTATCATGTCCTTACAGAGAATCTTTATAGGCAGGGCCAAGATGTTACTCAAACAGTTTTGGGTTCACTTCAAGAGACCTGGAAAAATTGATGATCTAAGTCGCAAAGTTCTGTTATAGATCATATCCACAATTATTTACATGAGAACATTTGCAAAACCTGGATTTACCAATTGCAATCATTAAGAAAAAATATCTATACATAGAAATGTCTAATTTTAGGCCTGGTGTGGTGGTTCATGCCTGTAATCCCAGCACTTTGGGAGGCAGAGGAAGGTGGGTTTGAGACGAGCCTGGCCAACATGGTAAAACCCCATCTCTACTAAAAATACAAAAAAATTTTTTTGGGGGGCATGGTGGTGGCGCATGCCTGTAATTCCAGCTATTCGGGAGGTTGAGACACAAAAATTGCTTGGACTCGGGAAACGGAGGTTGCAGTGAGCTAAGATTGCACCACTGCACTCCAGCCTGAGTGACAGAGTGAGACTGTCTCAAAAAAAAAAAAAAAAAAAAGGTCTAATTTTAGAAAGCTCAACTTCCTGATGACTGCTCTAAGACAGAGTGGCTGCAATATGGACCCTAGGTAACTCAATGATGTGATCAGAGCTATAGAATATTGGCTGATGTTGGTCACAAAATTATTTTGGTTTAGAGTGTGATCTTGTGTCATCTTTCTGACTATAATTAAATAACTGAATCAATTGTTGAGGCCTCTGTGAGTACATGGCAGGCATCAGTAGAGCCATGTGACCTTGAGTAAATTGCTTAATCTCTCTGCACCTCAGTGTCCTGTAGGAGAGCTGTCCTGGGGTATCAAAGAGCACAGTGCACATCAGGCACTTAGTGTAGTGTCAGGCACATCATACAAGTTCATTAGAGCTTAGTGTATTCATTCAGAATTGAATTTACTTGCAGATATAGAAAACACAGGTAACAGTGGCTTAAATATCCGGGCTTTTTCTGTCACCAAATAAGAAGTGTGAAGGTTGGTGACCCTGAGCTGGTCCGGAGACCTAAAGAAGCAGATGGATGCAAGGTCTCTGTGACTCTCCGGGCCTTTCTTTCATGTCTGGTCACAAAAGGGCTGCTGCTGCTGTTGCATCCATGCTTCCTGCTTTAGGCAGGAACATACAAATCTGAGGTCTGTTTGTTTTAAAAGAAAATTGGACAGAATTGATATGGAAGTGTTTGCTACAGTTAGCTAGAAGTTACATAGCAGTTGATCAACCTAGATCTTCATAGTAGCCCTGGAGGTAGGAATGGGAGGTACTCTTTCTATTTTACAGATGTGGAAACTGAGGCCAGAGAGGTGAAGAAATTTTCACAATGCCATACAAGTAGTCAGTAAGTGGTAGACACAAATTTGTAACTTAGTCCTTGTTCAAGCTGTTAGTTCCTAACTCTTAACAGCGCACCAAGCTGCCACAGGGGCAAGTCTTTGTTGGAGGCTCAAGGATGAGTTTTAAGACAACAAATTAAAAAGTTAATGGAAGTCAATATCACTAAATCTAAATTTAAATAATGTGCTCTAACATACTAGGAGCATCTCTGGGCCTAGATAAAGAGGAAAGGGAGAGGAAAGTTTAACAACATAAGAAGTAAATGAGATTCAGACATGAAAATCATCCATGAAAATCATCTATGAAAAGTGTATGAAAATCCAAAGTGCAAAGAAAGAGTTGCTCATACAATCACAACTTTCTGTTTTTCTTTACAATGTTTAGGTAATATAGTATGTGTGTGTGTGTGCATGCGCCCATGCACACGTGTGCATGTTTGTGTTCACTCAGATGAACATGTGTATGCATGTACTCTAGTGAGTGCATTCACATGCATGATAATAGACCCCACCATATTAACCCCAACCCTAAGCCTAATCAGAACTAATACCAGATTAATCTTTCTGGATTATTAATAAAGCCTCTTGGTCTATGTAGATTGATTTTGTGCAAAATTTCCATATTAAAATAGGTTTCTTTTTCATGTACGTATACATTTGATATGATTTAAGACATTCTGCATAGAGATCTCAAATATTTATTTTAAAATTTATTTCTAGTTCTTCACTATTTTTAGATGGAAAAAAGTTCCCGTTTATTTATTTATTTATTTATTTAGAGACGGAGTTTCACTCTTGTTGCCCAGGCTGGAGTGCAATGGCGCAATCTTGGCACACTGCAACCTCTGCCTCCTGGGTTCAAGTGATCCTCCTGCCTCAGCCTCCCAAGTAGCTGGGATTACAGGCACGTACCACCACGCCCAGCTAATTTTTGTATTTTTAGTAGAGATGAGATTTCACCATGTTGGTCAGACTGGTCTCAAACTCCTGACCTCAGGTGATCCACCTACCTCGGCCTCCCAAAGTGCTGGGATTACCGGCGTGAGCTACAGCGCCCTGCCAAGTTCATGTTTTAAATTGTTTGGATGCGGCCGGGCGTGGTGGCTCACACCTGTAATCCCAGCACATTGATAGGCTGAGGTGGGCGCATTACGAGGTCAGGAGACCGAGACCATCCTCGCCAACATAGTGAACCCCGTCTCTACTAAAAATACTAAAATTAGCTGGGCGTAGTGGCACGCGCCTGTAGTCCCAGCTAGTTAGGAGGCTGAGGCAGGAGAATCGTTTAAACCTGGGAGGCGGAGATTGCAGTGAGCTGAGATCACACCACTGCACTCCAGCCTGGGTGACAGAGCGAGACTCCATCTCAAAAAAAAAAAAAAAAAAAAAAAAAAAAAAATGGTTGGATGCATCTACACTGAAATTCAATGAATTTGTATGTATTGACGTTGGATCTAGCAAACTTGCTAAACTCTAATATTAATACTAATAATTTATCAGTAGATTCTCTTGGATTTTCTATACCTACAATCATATATAATTTGTGAGTTTCAATAATTTCATTTCTTCCTTCCCGATTCTTTTACCATTTGTTTCTTTTTCTTGCCTACAACACTGGCTAGGCCACAGTACAATTTGAAAAGAAGTGACAATAGTAGGCATCCTTGTTTTGTTCCTGATTTCAAAAGAAGAATTTCAATGTTTTATCAGTAAGTATAAGGTTTGCTTTGGGGATGCGTATCTATCTTTCATCAGATTCATAGAGTTCCTCTCTATTCCTTCTTTAATAAGATTTTTATAAATCATGAGTGGGAGTCAAATTTTATTCAATGCTTTTTTGTCATCTATTGGGATGGCCATATTATTTCTCTCTTTTAATCTGTTACTGTGATGAATTCATTGGTTGATTTTCTAATATTAAACTAAACTTTGCAATGTCAAATAAACCCAGCCTGGTATCGCAGTGAGGCGAGATTGCCACTGTACTCCAGCCTGGGCGACAGAACAAGACTCTGCCTCAAAACAACAAAAAAAAGACTGATGTTATTTCTTCTTTAAATATGTGGTAGTTCTTACCAGTAAACCCATCTGGACCTAGAGGTTTTGTTTTGTTTTGTTTTAATGGAAAAGATTTAAATTGCCTCTCTCAGTTATGAATTGTTAGAAGACTATTTCATTTTTCTATTTCTTCTTGTGTTCGTTTTGGTATATTGTTAATTTGGGGAAGAAATTTGTCCATTTTTTTCTAAATTTTTTAATTTATTGTCCTTAAGTAATTCATGAATCTTGTTTCTTTCTTTAATGACTGCAGGATCTATACTGATACCTCCTTTTTCTTTCATGATACCATTTGTTTGTGCTGCTTCTTTTCTTTTTCTTTTTTTACTCAGTCTCACCAGAAGTTTATCAGTCAATGTCTTCAAAGAGACAACTTTTAGCTTTCTTGATGTTCTCTGTTTCCTGTTTCATGAAGGCTTTACTATTTCTTTGGTTTTAATTTGCTATTCTTTTTCTGTTTATTTGAGATCATGCTTGGGTGATGAATTCTTATTCTTCTCTTTTAAAATATACATTTTATGGTTATAAATTTCCTCTAAATACTGCTTCACTTGCATTCCACGAGTTTTAATGTCTTGTATTTTATTATCATGCAGCATAAAATTTATTCTAAATTTTATAATTTCTTTTTTAACAACTGATTTTTATAACGATTTTCAAATAGGTAAGATTTTTCTATTACATTTTTCTCATAAATGTCTAACTTGATTTTATTGCAGTCAGAAAACATACTCTGATTCTAACTCATTGAAATTTATTGAGATTTGTTTTTGTGACCTAGCATACAAAGTAAATGTTCCATGGGTGCTTAATTAAAACTGTGATTCTTGGGTGAAGTGTAGCCATCCGGAAGGTAAAGTTTGCTGGTAGTGTTTCTCAAGCCTTATATATCCTTACTGACTTTTTAGATTGTACACTAAAGCCCCCCATTATGGTTGTAGATTTTTCTATCTCCTCTAGTACTTAGGTCATTTCACCTTATTTTTTTGAGGCAATTTTGTTAAGTATATACTAATTTAGAATTTTTATATATTACTAATAAATTGAGTTTTAAAATCGTTATAAATGACTCTCTTTAACTGTGTGATAATGTTTTTTGCTCTAAGTAGTTTGTCTAATATTAATAGACATCAGTCTTATTTTAGGTAGCATTCACATTATACATCTTTTTCATTTTTTATCTATCAACTTTTCTGTATCTTCATGTTTTTGTTTTGTCTCCTGGGTTTTGTTTTTTATTTTTTATCCAGCCTGAAAATCTTTGACTTTAGTTCTTTGCCCTTAGGAACTCCCCCTTTTCCATTCCATTAGTTCATTGACATCTAATATATTTATGACAATAATTTGTATTTAAGTTTACTATGTTTTCACCCTCTTTTTGTCCCATACATTTTATACTCCTTTTTCACACCTTTCTTTCCTTCTTTTGTATTTATTTGCTTATTAGTCTATCTTTTTTGTTGTTAATTTAGAATTTATACTCTTTTACTAGTCTCTTAGTTGTTCCCCTAGAGTACAACTGACTTTTCGATTCTAATGCTAAATGGTACTATCACTCTCATGGTGAACCAAAATAAATCTCAGAATACTTTGATTTCATTTACTCTCAGCTTGACCTACATGTAATTCTTGTAAATGTTAATTCTATATGTATTTTAAATCACATAAGGAATTGTTACTGCTGTTTAATGTTATTATTGTCCGTTTAAGTTTACTCACACATTTGCTATTTTCATTGTCCTTCCTGCATCTTCAACTTTACTTGTGGGATTATTTTCTTTTACCTGAAAATATCGGGTAAATACTTGTCATTTATTTCCTTTGATGTGGATCTACTGATAGCCAATTATCTCAACGTTCATTTGTCTGCAAATATTTTTTATTTTATATACATTCTTCTTTTTTAGAGATAAGGTCTCACTATGTGGCCCAGACTGTTTTCAGCCTCATGGGCTTAAGTGATTCTCCTGCCTCAGTCTACTGAGTAGCTGAGGTTTTAGGAGTAAGCCACCAATGCCCAGCTTATTTACATTTTTGAAAGATATGTTATTGCATGATTTCTCGATTTTGGCGCACTTTATTTTTTTGGCCAGATAACTGTTGTTGGGGCTGTCTTGTGCACTGTAGGACATTTAGCAGTTTCCTTGACCTCTACACATGAGATGACAGCATCACTTCCGTTCTCAGTTGTGTCAACTAACAATATCTCCTGGGGAACAAAATTACCTTGGTTGGGAACAACTGGTCTACCGAATATAGAATTCTAATTTCATTTAACATGTTTAAGATATAATTTCATCGTCCTCTGGCTTTCACTATATGTCCAACTTTTGGTCTTAGGTACTTTGACTGGCTTTTTTTTTTTTTCTTTTTTTTTTTTTGAGATGGAGTCTCGCTCTGCTTTGACTGGCTTTTAACCATTTTATCTTTGATTTTGATATTCTGTTTTGTCACAATGATGGCTGTAGTTGTGAATTTTTCTTTATTTGGTTGGGAATTTGTTGGGCTTCTTGAGTCTATGAATGAGGCCTTTCATAAGTTTTGAAAAGCAGTCATTAACTCTGTTTTTCTATTTAATTATTTTGAGATCTACGTCACATAAAATTTACCACTTTAAAGTGTATTAGTCAGTGGCTTTTGGTATATTCCTATGTTGTGCAGCCAACATCATGGAATTGTGTAATATGTGGTCTTTGCGTCCGGGTTCTTTCAATTAATATAATGCTTTCAAAATTCATTCATGTTGTAGCATGTAATTTCATTCCCTTTTCGGTTAAATTATATTCCATTGTATGGAAATACCACATTTCGTTTATCCATTTATCAGTTTATAGAAATTGAGCTTATTTCCACCTTTGGACTATTGTGAATAATGCTGCTAAGAACATTCATATACAATTTTTTGTGTGAACATGCATTTTCAATTACCTTGCATCTATACCAATAAGATAATAATTGCTGAGTCATATAGTAATTCTAGGTTTAACTTTTTGAGAACCTGCCAGACTCTTTTCCGCAGTGGCTGCATCATTTTACATTTTCACCGGCAATGTATGAGGGTTCTAATTTCTCCACATTCTCCCCAACATTTGCTATTTTGTACTCTTTTATTTTTTATTTTATTTATTTATTTGTTTTTTATTTTGAGACAGAGTTTCACTCTTGTTGCCCAGGCTGGAGTGCAATGGTGAGATCTCGGTTCAACGCAATCTCCACCTGCCAGGTTCAAGCAATTCTCCTGCCTCAGCCTCCTGAGTAGCTGGGATTACAGGCATATGCCGCAATGCCCTGCTAATTTTGTATTTTTAGTAGAGATGGGATTTCTCCATGTTGATCAGGCTGGTCTTGAACTCCTGACCTCAGGTGATCGCCTGCCTTGGCCTCCCAAAGTGCTGGGATTATAGGCATGAGCCACCACTCCTGGCCTATTTTGTACTCTTTTAAATTAAAGCCATCTTAGTGTGTTTGAAATGGTAACTCATTATTATTTTGATTTGCCTTTTCCTAATGACTAATGATGTTGAACATCTTTTCATATGTTTTTTGGCTATTTATGTATCTTCTTTGGAGAAATGTCTATTCAAGTCCTTTTTCCATTACTAAATTGGGTTATTTGGTTTTTTATTATTGAGCTGTAAGAATTCTTGATATATTCTGGAAACTAGATCCTTATCATATTTGCAAATATCTTTTTCCCATTCTGTAGGTTGTCTACTAACCCCAAATGAGATATAAGTGAGCAACAAATAAATCTTCATTGTTTTTTGTTTTTGTTTTTGTGAGACAGAGTCTTTATCTATCGCCCGGGCTGGAGTACAGTGGCGTAATCTTGGCTCACTGCAACCTCCACCTCCTGGTTCAAGCTATTCTCATGCCTTAGCCTCCAGAGTAGCTGGGATTACAGGCATGCCCCACTACGCCCAGCTAGTTTTTGTATTTTTAGTAGAGACCAGGTTTCGCCATATTGGCCAAGCTGGCCTTGAACTCCTGGCCTCAAGTGATCCGCCCCACCTCATCCTCTCAGAGTGCTGGGATTACAGGGATGAGCCACCATGCCCATCCCAACTCTCACTGTTGGAAGCCACTGAGATTCTTGGGCTGTTATTGATTGCAGAATAACCTTATTAAAATTGACTCAGCAACTTGCATCTAGCTTTGTGCACCTGCACTTTCCCATGCAGTGAGGATTTCTCCTCACTGATTCTGGGTCTATAAATCCTCTTATTAGGATGTTGGATCTCCTGGATCATTCCTCTATATTCCTTGTCTTTCTCTTCTATTTTCTAAGTCTCAATGTTTTCGCACTTCTTTCTGTAAGATATTGTTAACTTTGTCTTCTAAACCTTCCACTGTGTTTTTATTTCTACTATGATTTTTTTTTAATTTCCAAGAGAGTGTTTGTGTGCCTCCTCTGAATGTTCTTTAGCTGCTCTTATCTCACAGATGCAATATTTTCTTTTATTTCTGTGAAAATATTAATTATAATTGTTAGATTTTTTTTTCTCCCCACCTAAGGTTTTCTCCACGTTAGTTGTTACAAGTTACTTTGTTCGTTCATTTGACTTTTCTGTTGGAAATTTCTTCAACTGTTTGCCAGTCAGTTCTTCAGCATGGGCATTGAAGAATTCATTAGAAGCTCTGAGATTGTAGGTGGACTTGTCCACTGAGGCTCACAGTGGATGTCTGTAGTGAGCCATTTTACTAGGGAAACTTCAAAGTCAGTACCTTTAAGTTGTTCCTTATGAACCTGTCCATTCTCTAGAGATGGATCTTTCAGTCAGTCTCTTGTATACAGAGTTTAGGCCGGGCTGCCTATGTTTTGTGTTTTGAGAACCAAATGTAGAAAAATGGCAAGAAGGGACCAGCCTGGACAACATGGTGAAACTCCGTCTCTACTAAAAATACAAAAATTAGCTGGGCTTGATGGTAGGCACCTGGAATCCCAGCTATTCAGGAGGCTGAGTTAGCAGAATCACTTGAACCGGGAGGTGGAAGTTGCAGTGAACCAATATTGTGTCATTGCACTCCAGTCTGGGCAACAAGAGTGAAACTCCATTTCAAATAAATGAATAAATAAAAATAATAAAAATGTTGAGAAGGAAAGGAGAGCTGTCTTTAGCATTTAGTGTAAAATTTTCAGTTAATCACACTGTTTTAATAATGAAACTCCCTTCTTCATTTGGAACAGGTGTTCCCCAGTTCAACAACCACAATTTCATCCACCCCAGAGAGTATACTTCCAGCTTTCTGTTCAGGTGAGGAGGGAGGATTTGCTCCCATTGAGCAGAGCTGAGTAGGAAATATGAGTGTCAAACTTCTTCTAAATGGACTTTCAACAAATCCTCCTGTTTTAGACCCATGTTTGCCACCTTCTTCTAAAGCTTCCGGGGTCTGCTAATTGTGGCAGTTCTGCAATAAAATTTGGGTTGTTTCTTGGTTTTCCTTATTGCCAATTTAGGATCAGACCTCTCAGTTCTGTTAGGCAGCTTACCATCCATGAATGTGATTTTCAGCTTTCATAAAAGAAACGTTATGTTCTTGTTTGCCTCCTTTTATTCTTGATGGTTTTTTTTTT
>NW_016819762.1:1328429-1364319 GCF_001698545.2 Rhinopithecus bieti | reverse complement strand
CGAGTAGCTGGGACTACAGGCGCCGCCACCTCGCCCGGCTAGTTTTTTGTATTTTTAGTAGAGACGGGGTTTCACCATGTTAGCCAGGATGGCCTCGATCTCCTGACCTTGTGATCCACCCGTCTCGGCCTCCCAAAGTGCTGGGATTACAGGCTTGAGCCACCGCGCCCGGCCTCTTGATGGTTTTAAGCAATAATTTTTAAGAAATCCATTTACTGTCTTTTTAATAGAATTTCATGAGGAAACAAATACAAATGTGTGTGTCTCCTGTCCTTAACCAGAAGTCCACCTTCTTCTCTCTTTAAAATTCTGATATAGAAAAAACAAAAACAGGCCAGGAACGGTGGCTCACGCCTGTAATCCCAGCACTTTGGGAGACTGAGGCAAGTGGATCACCTGAGGTCAGGAGTTCAAGACCAGCCTGGGAAACATGGTGAACTTCATGTCTACAAAAAAATACAAAAATTAGCCAGGCATGATGGTGAGTGCCTGTAATCCCAGCTACTCAGGAGGCTGAGGCGGGAGAATCACTTGAACCCGGGAGCCGGAGGTTGCAGTGAGCTGAGATCACACCATTGCACTCCAGCCTGGGCAACAGAGCGAGACTCCATCTCGAAAACAACAACAACAAAAATAAAATTAAAAAAACAAAATAAAAAAAAGTCTGTGGCCAGTATATATCATCTTATAGTGAAATATCATTCTATGCATCCAAAGGCAGAGTGTGTCAGCTGTAGCCATTCATTCTAACAGGAGTGTGACATTTGTAGAGGAAAGTTTTTTGCTATTTGACTGCTATCATGGAATTGGATGTATGCTGAACTATTGACCTGTAAGATTGGTGGCAACATGGAGACTTCCTGATTCTAGGATCTGGGCTGTGATCTGACAGCATGTTTTCTGGGTACCACAAGTAGTTGTTTCCACGCTTTGTTCAACTCTTTTTCCTTTCCCTGTGTGACTGACTGTATCTGTCTCTATAATGTCACCATATGCAAGCTGATATGGTTTGGCTGTGTCCTCACCCAATTCTCTTCTTGAATTGTAGCTCCCATAATTCCCATGTGTTGTGAGAGGGACCCTGTAGGAGATAATTGAATCATAGGGTGGTTTCCCCCATACTGTTCTTGTGGTAGTGAATAAGTCTCATGAGATTTGATGGTTTTATAAGGGGTTTCCCCTTTCACTTGGTTCTCATTCTGTCTTGCCTACCACCATGTATGATGTGCCTTTTGCCTTCCACCATGAATGTGAGGCCTCCCCAGCCATGTGGAACTGAGAATCCATTAAACCTCTTTTTCTTTATAAATTACCCAGTCTCGGGTATGTCTTTATCAGCAGTGTGAAAACGGACTAATACACAAGTGAATCATACATTTTGGGGTCAGATATTTCTTGCTTTTTCCATATAGTATAGCAAAGAAGGACATCAGCTAGAGGAAGCAAAGAACTGGATGGATGATCCAACCATCTGCCAAAAGATAAATTCAAATAAGGTATCAGTAACAAGTAAGAACAAACAGAAATAAACCAGATGATTCCTTCTCCTGAAAGACTGATAGCCATATTGAGTAAAGCTAAGGAAAGGGAGAATGTCATGTATGGAGCTCATGGCAGCAGAAACAAGTACAGACACCACGGCAAAGCCACTGAAGGAGATCTGACTGCATTAATGAGCCATTTTATTAAATGGGTAGTTAGCAAGAAAAAAAAAAAGTTTATTCAATAAGTTGGCAACACCAAGTTAAAGAGAGGTTAAGTAGGTCATTAAGATACCCCAGTCACTAATATTTAGAGCTTCAACACAGTATGAATTGGTTGTCTATAGAGTTAAAAAAGGTGCCAAGACACATAACTGAGTGATGGTCAATCAAGGGTGTTTTGTTTCTTTCTGAAACAAAGCTGGGAACAATGTTTTCGTTGTTGTTGTTGCTGTTGTTGTTGTTTTTTTTTAATGTAGAACTGGTTGGGTCAGTAAGATATTACTGCCCACATCTAGTATTTTTTCTAAGATTTTTGTCTTAATATCATATGGAGGCATGCTGTTACCTATAAATTTACCTATAAATTTCTAAATGTAAAAGAAATCCTCAAAATAATCAGAAGAAAATTCAACAGATACTATTGAGATCTCTTTTTGCTCTGTTGATCAATTTATTTCTTTAGTCAGTAAGTTAGTGGTGCTTCCTTTTCCTTTGGCAGTGTTTCATCAGATCTTCTGGAATACTTCTACTTAGGAGTAAGATTTCTAACTAATTAAAGTGAATAAACACGTTTCTTTCAAAAGAATGTACTGTGTTACATAGAAAACAGGGCATGAAAGGAATTGTTAAGAACCATTAGCCTTATTAATATGTTATTTTTTTGTGCTGTCAAGGGCATTGGGAACTTCAGTCCTTTGCAGTAGAATTCTAAGCTTCTAGGTAAGCCTGCCTCTAGACTGGAATAATTTAGTCACCTGACTTTCCTGTAACTCTTACTATGTTTGGCTTCATGAGGTAGTATTCATGCAGAAGTGGTCCTTTTCCACTCCCCAAAAGTCTTTTGTAGGACACTGATAATCTCTTTTCTTTCCCTACTCCTCTGCATGAAGTGTGCAAAACTCTCTGGTCATATCCAGGATTTTAATACAAACAAGTAGGTTACAGTTAATATTCCAATTTTGCTTTTTTTCCCAAATAATTTAGGGTCTAACGTTATTTCTTGGGTTATCAGGAGATAGCTCTCCCTTGAAACTAGCTTATTAGATGTGAACAGTTGGTACTGCTTTTTAACAATTCTGGTGAGGAAAACATTGTAAATTATCCTAGAGTCAAATGCAATCTAATTATTATAGAAGGTCATTTTTACTACTTAAAACACTGAGTTGATTATATTTAAATCAAAAAAGATATTAAAGGTGAATAAATGTCACATATTAAAACCTCAAGCCACATGCATATAAAGCTTTTTAGTGCCCACAAACACCAACCAGAAAGTGTGTGATTAGGTTCCCGTTTTCATGCACCTGTATTTGTTTCCTCTTGATTCACCTGACCACTTTGTCGGGGGGAAATGGGGAGTGGGAGCAGCTTCAAAACGTTTCTACAATGCACCATGAGTTATTTAAATCCATCTCACAGAATCCATTTCCCATGCACTGAAAGCCCTGCGACATTTCCAGAACTGCTGTTTACTTTGGGATGGAGAGATGTTAAAATTCTTTGTGTTTAAACCACAACATTTATGAGTGGCATGAGACAAAGACTCATGGCAGGTTGTAAGTGGTTGGGCAATCCCTGCCGGAAGGAAACAGGCTATTGAATTACTGGACTCAAGAGCAGGCAAATCCATCTGGGTTGGCAAGCCCAGGGAAGGCTGCCAAGAAGGACTTAGAACCAGTCTTCGCCCTTCCCTGCCTGAGTATACTCATCGAAAGGACCCTGTGTGTCTATCTTCATTAGGGCAAAGAGCTCAAATCCCAAATTTCATAAAGGAGAATGCTAATGCTATGGTCACAAGCTTTTACACAAAGAAAAATACCTGCTACATAGACATTCAAGGAAAACATCTTGTGTTTGTCAACTACCTTGTGCTTATATTTTTTATTTTATCCATATGTTTTCCTAAAGTATGGCCCTGAAATTCACTGATCTTTACAATACCTTATTATAATAGGAACAGTCTGAGAATTATTTTCTTTCTTTACAATTAAAAAATAAAAGATGAAATTAACTTACCTAAGTTTATATACTGAGTTCCTTCCTAGAAACATCGCTAGCCCTTCAATTGTATTAGACTCCAATGAGAAGAAACTGATCTTTTTTTTTTTGTTTTTTTTTTTTTTGAAACGGAGTCTCACTCTGTCACCCAAGCTGGAGTGCAGTGGTGCAATCTTGGCTCACTCAGCTTCCCGGGTTCAAGCGATTCTCCTGCCTCAGTCTCCCAAGTAGCTGGGACTACAGGCATGTGCCACCACATCTGGCTTATTTTTTTGTATTTTTAGTAAAGATGGGGTTTCACCATGTTAGCCAGGACGGTCTCGATCTCCTGACCTCATGATCTGCCCACCTCAGCCTCCCAAAGTGCTGAGATTACAGGTGTGAGCCACCACACCCAGCTGATCATGTTTCTTAAATAACAAAATATGGTAAACTTTAAATTAGGATATAATGGCAGTAACATAATTTTTTATTTTGCATTTTTAAGGCCAACTTAATTTTCAAGTAAGGATTCCAATGCATTTGATTAGCAAGATGAAAGTTATATCGCTGAAAGAGAAAGAAATTGATTCATATTTTAAAGAAGTCATAGGGCATCAATTTTTCTAGTAGGCAGTCAAAAGTCATTATATCCTCATTATTAAATTCTTATGCAGATCACAGGATGACAGGATGTAAAATTTAAATTAAAAGAAGGAAATTTTGGATGTTGATTGCTCAGTATTTCCTTTTTTTTCTTTTTTTTTTTTTTGAGATGGTAGTCTCACTCTGTCACCCAGGCTGTTGAGTGCAGTGCGCAATCTTGGCTCACGCAACGGTCCACCTCCTGGTTCAAGGCGATTCTCCTGCCAGCCTCCAAGTAACTGAGACTACAGGGCACCCACCACCCATGCCTGGCTAATTTTTGTTTTTTTTTTTTTTTTTTTTTTTGTATTTTTAGTAGAGACGGGGTTTCACTATGTTGGCCAGGCTGCTCTCGAACTCCTGACCTCGTGATCCACCCATCTCAGCCTCCAAAGTGCTGGGATTACAGGCATGAGCCACCACCCCCAGCTAGTATTTATATTTTTAAAAAGATAGAGGAATAGATCTGTGCTTACACATGCATTTGATTTTCCACAAAGGCACCAAAACAATCCAACAGGAATTTAAACAAATGGTGCTAAAGTAGCCAGAGAGCCATATGGAAAAATGAATCTAACCCCTGATTCATACCAAACAAACAATAGTTAGAGATGGATCACAGGTCACATAAAAAACAGCTAAAATCAAAGGGTTTTAAATGAAAATACAGGAGAATATCATCATGACTTGGAGGTAGGCAAAGGTTTCATAAGATAGGTCATAAAAGGCCAGGCGTGGTGGCTCACACCTGTAATCCCAGCACTTTGGGAGGCCAAGACGGGCGGATCACAAGGTCAGGAGATCAAGACCAGCCTGGCCAACACAGAGAAACCCCGTCTCTATTAAAAATACAAAAAATTAGCCAGGCGTGGTGGCGGGTGCCTGTAGTCCCAGCTACTTGGGAGGCTGAGGCAGGAGAATTGCTTGAACCCAGGAGGCAGGAGGCGGAGCTTGCAGTGAGCCGAGATCGCGCCACTGCACTCCAGCCTGGGGAAAAAAGCGAGACTCCATCTCAAAAAAAAAAAAAAAAAAAAAAAGGTCATAAAAAAGCAATAACCATAAGAGAAAAAAATTTTTATGTATTAGACTTCATCAACATTTAAAACTTCTGCTCATCAAAAGATGCCTTTGAGAAAATAGGCAAACCACACACTGAGAGAACGCATTCACTAAGAATATATCTGATAAAGGCCTGGTATAGAAAGAGCTCCTACAATAACAAAGAAACAACTCAACAGAAAAGGAGCAAAAAATTTGGACAGGCACTTCACAAAAGAAGGTATTTGAATGGGCAATAAGCACACGAAAAAGTGCTCAACATCATGAAGTTATCAGGGAAATGAAAATTAAAATCACAATAAGATATCATTGAATACCTACAAGAATGGCTAAAATAAGAGACTGATAACATCAAACCTTGGCAAGAATGTACAGTACCTGAAAGTTTCACACATGGTTAGTGGGAATGTAAAAATAGTACACTTTGAAAAATGGTCAGGTTATTTCTTATAAAACTAAACATACACTTACCCTCCCACCCAGTAATTCTGATCCTAGATATTTACCCATGATAACATGTTCACAAAAAAACTTGTACAAGAATGTTCATAGCAGCTTTATTTGCCCAAAACCCAAAACTGGGAATAGCTTACATGTTAATCTGCAGAAAAATGGATAAACAAACTGTGATATCTTCAGATACTGGAACTTGACTCAGAAAAAAAAAAAAAAAAAGACATGAACTACTTATATATGCATCAACATAGATGAGTCTTAAAATATACTGAATGAAAGAAGCCTTATACAAAAGAGTACATGCTATTTGATTCTATCTAGATAAAGTTCTAGAATAGATAAAACCAGTCTACTGTGTAAAACATAAGAACAATGAGGGGAGTGGGTTCGACTGGGAAGGAGTATGAGAGAACTTTCTAGAAAGATAATAAGTGTTTGTTTCATTTACACAGATGTATGCCTTTGTCAAAAGTCAGTGAATATACACTTAAGATTTATACATTTCATTTTATGTAATTTTTACATCAAAAGAAAAATTAAATATCTAGCTAGTGATATGCTTGCTGAAGGATTTAGGAGAAATTGTACCAAAGCCTGCAATTTATTTTAAAATATTCCAAAAAAAAAAAAAAAGGCAAAAAACGATGGATAGAGGGAGGGAGGGGGGAAGAAGAGACAGAGATAGCGAGAGAGCAAAGCAAATAAAATGTTTATGGTAGAATGGAGGTGTTGGGTATGATATACGGGGTGTTTACTGTAAAATTCAACATTGCTATACATTTATAAAGTTTTATGAGAAAATGTTGGGGAAAACGAAAGTAGATTTTTAGAAGACAGAACCAGTTTTCAATAATCTTTAGATATAACACTCCCATAATACATGTGACAGAATTATTTTCCAATGGGACTATTTGATAATAAATTACTAATTTGTTCGATCCATTAAAAAAATAAATCACGCTGGTATCTTGAGTCTCTTCTAGTAAATCTATGGGTATAAGAAGGTGGAGGGGAAAGCCTGTAGGTCAAATAAATTGGGAAGTATTCATTGAGCTTTTACTATCTGCCTACCCTGTGGGATACACAGACATCCAAGACTTAGTTAGATCTTACCTGCAGGGGCCACACTCTCACTCGGCAGCCATGAAGAATGAAGCAAAGGTCAAGCCTGCAGGCAATGCAGGGTAAGGATGAGGACCCACATGCTCAGCAGCACCCTCAAGGCCCCAACCCTGCTTCTCCCCTCCACTCTGATCTTCTCTCTTGCTCCCACCACAGGTCCTTCTACCCAGACTTCTGGCTCTGTCTGCCAGACTCTCCTCCCTAGGACCAGGCTTGAGTATTCTGCCTTATTCACTAAGCCTTGGCCCCCACCCATTTCCTCAGGGACATGCTCCCTGACCCAGAGCAGAGATCACGTTCTTTGTTACACCATTTCAGAGTACAGTAGTCCTTTATTAGACAGCATTTGATTCAGTTTATAATTACATGGTCACCGAGGGATTGTTTGGGTAATGTGTGTCTCCCCTACTAGATTTTCAGCTCCATGACAAAAAGAACTGTATTTCCTTTTTAATTCTCATTACATCCTCAGCAATTTAGCAGCATCTGCTATGTAGAAGGTTATATATGAAAACACACAGAAAGCATTGGGTGTTTTTTTTTCCTTTAAATAGGAAAGAAAACAAAGAAGAAAACATGGTTATAACCATATGAAGCTACTGCCAGGACAGTATGTTAATAAAATAAATTTAAGAAAAGATTTGTTAAAGTCAAAAGAGGAAAAATATTTGTAGAATTATAAAATCTTACGTGGGAAGGGATATTGTGGGTCATCTGGTCCACCTAAGCTTAACTGTACTCCTGTCAAATTTATGAATATCTTTAGTAGATATCTTTAATTATTTTACATTTTAAACATAACTTTTATATCAAACTGTTAAAATTTGAAAACCAAATCAATTCTTCATCTTCAGAAACTGATGATTATATAAAGCATTTAGTATAATGTATGATTCACAGTGATAGTTATAATAACTACTATTAGTAGGAGTATTACCAGGAAACCTCTAAGTTGTAGTGCATTATTTTGATAGGAACTTGGGTTTTGGATCATTTAAAAAAAGGGGGGGGGGATTAAATTATAACTCTGCCTCTAAATGGCAATACATCTTTGAGCAATTTGCCTAATATCTCCAAACTTCAGGGGTTTGTTTCTCCTGGCATTCGATAAACAGTAGCCAATCATGGTTATAATGTAACAACAGCAGTGAGGATGAATAAGAATCTGTGTTTATTCTCAAAGCGCTCACAGCTCAGCAGGGACGTGGATAGAAATTCCGATTCTGCGCAGTAAATGCAGCAATGGAAGCATGCCACCAAGAATGAGAGAGTGACTCTCAGGCCTGGTCTACTGGGGGAGGAAAGAGTTTTGTTTAAAAAGTAATTAAAAGGAATTCTCCAGGCTAATTAAGCAAAAAAGGCATCCTGGGTGGAAGAACACTGCCATGCGTGCTTGCTATGATCCAGCAGAGTATTCCAAGGTGGGGCATGGCAGGAGATGGGCTGAAGATCCTGGGATACCTTTTGTGTCATGATGAAATACGCGGATTTCATGCTGCGGGTGGTGAGGAGCCCGTGAAGGGTTTTAAAGTGGTAGAGAAACAATCAGGCTTATCTTTTAGGAAAATCAGCTGGGGAGTCGTATTAGAAGGAGTGAGCCCTGGGGCAGGAAGACCAGTCAGGCTAGTGGATGGAAGAGGTGAAGAGGGTCTGAACTGGCAAGAGTAGTGTGGGCCTAGAGAGGTGAGAATGACTCATGGCAGTTCAGAAAGAGTGTCAACAAGATTGAGTGATGAGGAGTACAGAGGGAAGAGAGCCATCCAAGATGACTCAGGAAGACTCATAACTTGCTTGGCAGACTGAGTGGGTAGACAAACAAATATGGTTCATGGTTCAGTGGAGAAAATACAGAAGGGAGCTGTGGGGGAGGTGGGGGTGAGAGGTTTAGTTGTAGACATAATTGAGGTCTCTATACCTGTTAGCCACCCGGAGAAAGGAGAAGATGTCCCATAGGCAGGTCCTGGAAATCAGAAGAACTGATTCTGTGTCAGAAAATCCCATTATGGAGCCACCAGTTGGTTCAGGGAAAGAGCGTGATGTGAAAAGGGATTAGTGCCAAGTAGAGAATGCTGGGGATACCAGCCCATGAGGAGACATGGAGACGAACTGTGGAACAGGCAGAGAAATCTAGGCAAGAATGGGGCTATGGAAGTCAAAAGAAGAAAATATTGCACAAAGAAGGAACTGAGCAACTATGTAAAAGGTACAGAGAAAACAAGATAAAGAATGGGGTCTGTTCACTAAATCAGGTAGCACAAAACCACTTGTCTCTTTTGCCTATGATGTTTCAGTGGAAAGGGAAAGATAGCAAAGATGGTAGTGGATGGAGAAGTAGATGGATAGTGGACAGAGAGACTGTGATACTGTAATAGACAAGTCTATTGAGACGGTCAGTTAAAAAAGAAAAATGAAGAATATGTTTAAAATGTCCCCCATGATATATTTAAATGCATTTGTGCATTTTCCTAATTTGGAAAAAAAAAACAAAACAGTCCTTAATATCTGCTTCATCCAAGCAGAAAGATCACCTGAGGTCAGGAGTTCAAAACCAACCTAGCCACATGGTGAAACTCTGTCTCTACTAAAAATACAAAAATCAGCTGGGCATGGTGACACACACCTGTAATCCCAGCTACTCGGGAGGCTGAGGCAGGAGAATCACTTGAACCCAGGAAGTGGAGGTTGCAGTAAGCCGAGATCATGCCACTGCACTCCAGCCTGGGCGACAGAGCAAGACTCTGTCTCAAAAAAAGAAAAAAAAAATCACCCACGGGACAATTTATCCTTACCCATACAAAACTTACAGCCTCAAGAGGAAGATGAGCTTGGACCACTGTTTTCTAGAGAAAATTGGTCCTAAAAATCACTACTTTGTAATGATTGGCACAGTTTCCCAACATATCTTGATTAAAAGAAAATGATAGATTACTAATTTGAGGCCCTTCATAGTGCCATCTTTGCGTCACAGTTGCAAAATCTTCACCTTCTAGTTCTGTTAATGCTGGCTTACACCTGTTCTTTCTCGTCCTTTCCCACGGTCCTTACAATACAACTGTTTATTTTTAAACAACTACATGCCTTTTTTTAAAAAGTTCACATTGAAATGTCTTAACAATCGTTATCCGAAAGAGGGCGCAAATTTCTTATGAAATATAGTGCAGTATTTTACAACATGTCTTTGCTGCTAGTGGTATTTAAATTTCACAGCTGCGGTAATTTAATGCAGAAAGACTATTCCTGCGGCATGTGCATGTGAATTCTGTTCTGTGGTGTGTGTGCTAATTAAGAGCCTTTTGCTTCTTCAGAGGAGTTTCAGAGAAGAGCTAAGCCTTGCTGAAGTTAAGAAGTAAGTTGAAGCTAACATTTTTCTATTCTGGGTAGCCAAATCAAATTAAGATAGAATATTTTAAAATTAAACATTAAGTGGGTGGGGGAAAAAAACCTCTCTGTTTACAATCTTCTAATTTTAGGATGTATTTCCATTCTACCACAGATTAAAGAATGCCTAATGAAGTGAATATAATTCAGACTTTGTGTGAGGTTGGTTAATAGCTAATCAGTTTCGGCAGGGGGGGTTGTTGGTTTTTTGTTTTGTTGCCAGAGCTGGAAACATTCATAATTCAATGAATGCCCAGTATGCACGGCTCTTCTTGCATACAGGAGGCAGTATGAATTGCGAACAGAGGGAATCAAGTGGATTCCGGTCTCAGCTATTCCTTTAGCTTGAGTCCCAACATAATTTGTGTACGTTTTCTGATGGGGACGATATGCCAAAGAGGTGCTGAAGTAGAATTGGGTGTCATAAATATGAACTGTGCAAATGGAAGGAAGTGCAAAGAGGAAACCATTTTTGAATGGTAGTAATGTACCACAAGTCTCCGTTACTGAACAGAAATTCATTTAACCAAATTCTGCACTTGAAATATATAGATTAGGGCACAACTTCACTCCACAGAACGGCATTTCCAAATCTGAAGTCCTGTGCTTATTCTTGCTTCTGTAACTGGCTTGGATTCCAAATTCCAGGGTTTTCATCACACCTACCTGCCTGGTAATTTGCTGGGGTGCGGTAGCCATGAACTACCCATGAGTAACAAACATTCACCTGGGTAATTCGGATTGGCTTCCAGACCCTAAAAGTGAAACCAATTATAAGTAGAGAATCCCTGAAACTTTATCTGCCAATTGATTAGCACTGGTGGCTATCAACTAGAACCCAAAACTACATTCTCCAGTGGCAACATACAAACAGCACTAAATGAGGGCAAATGCAGAGCTAAATTCATAGTCCCTTTTTATGTACCAGTCTAAAACGACATTGCCAAGTAGATCTGCAGAAATTTTTGATAGAGAACCAACATGACAACAAGAGCCAAGCATTATTTCCAGCTTTCATTTGATTACAAATCTGTGACCCACTGACATTTTTTTTTTTTTTTTGAGATGAAGTCTCTATTGCCCAGGCTGGAGTACAGTAGCAGAATCTTGTCTCACTGCAACGTCTGCCTCCTGGGTTCAGGCGATTCTCCTGCCTCAGCCTCCAGACTAGCTGGCACTACAGGTGCCCACCACCACGCCCAGCTAGTATTTTTTGTATTTTTAGTTTCACTGTATTGGCCAGGCTGCTCTCAAACTCCTGACCTCATGATCCACCCACCTTAGCCTCCCAAAGTGCTGGGATTACAGGCGTGAGCCACTGCACGCAGCCAACAAACTGTTTCTATGAATTACCAACGAGCATTCATACCTCCTCTCCATATATGATGGTAGAGTGATATCAATTGATTCATCATATTGGTTTCCACTTGTCAGTGGCCAAACCTGCCTTCATCATGCACCCCATGCGGCTGCAAGGTCAATGTGTGTGTTCGCTCTGAAATCCTCACACTGCATCTTGGCCAGCTTCCTCCTTTCCTGACCATAAGATCTGATCTCTTCTTCTATAGGGTAGAGTCTGGATCACATTTTGTTTTCTGGATTTCTGAGGCCATGATTCCTCCTCTTCCTCTGCCTGCTTCTATAGCCAACACCATTGTTCTGCTGTACCACCTTATGGCAACAACTCTAACATCTTAGATTACATTCCTGTAGACTCCACAGAGAAGGCAATTTGTAAGTACCCAAGTTGTTTGATAATGCTGAACTTCGTAACTTTTTTTTTTTTTTTTTTTTTTTGAGATGGAGTCTCGCTCTGTTGCTCAGGCTGCAGTGCAATGGCGCAATCTCGGCTCACTGCAACCTCCACTTCCTGGGTTCAAGTGATTCTCCTGCCTCAACCTCCTGAGTAGCTGGGATTACAGTCACCTGCCATCATGCCCGGCTAATTTTTGTATTTTTGTAGAGATGGGGTTTCACCATGTTCGCCAGGCTGGTCTTGAACTCCTGACCTCAGGTGATCCACCCACCTCTGCCTCCCAAAGTGCTGGGATTACAGGCATGAGCCACCGCGCCCGGCTGAACTTTGTTACATTTCTAAAACATTTTATAGCTCTCCAAGAATAGAAACCAGATCAAATGTTTGAGGACAGCAATGTCAAAGTAGAGGGTAGAAAGGAACCGAAGTCACTGGACTCGTAAAACAACACAGAAGAAAACGTGAGGATGCTGGCATTACAACTGAATTTTGAACCTGTTTTCACCTTTAGTATTTATACTGAGACATGTGGAAATATAATAATGTTTCAATATGCCTTCTCTCAAATGATCACTTTTTAGTTGGTACATGACTAAAAGGTTTGCTGTATTCATTGGAGTAAAATTCGTGTTCTGAATTAATTTGCTTAGAAGATGAATCTGATTTTATAATAAAAATTTTAAAGGAGTCAATTAGAAAAGTGCAGCTAGAAGAAAGTTATTGCATTATTTAAGGGCTTGAATAATATATAAAGGTAAGTTAGTAATAAAAAGCTAACTACGAGATGGCTTTATTTCTTATTGAAACTGCATTTTCTACCTTTCCAGAATATTGTCCTGAGAACACTTACATATTCCTTTTTTTTTTTTTAGAAAACTGTTGAATAAAGAAGGCACTCATTATTTTCAGCTCCCATAGTTATAATTCTCGTTTCCATAGAAATTTGCAGCATCCCATAGAGTACAGTATTTTATTCAGCTTTCAAAAGATCATCTTGACCCTTTAACACATGTTTACTTTTGGCTGGGCAAGGTGGCTCACTCCTGTAATACCAGCACTTTGGGAGGCCAAGGTGGGAGGATCACCTGAAGTCAGGAGTCCAAGACCAGCCTGAGCAACATGGTGAAGCCCCTTCTCTGTCAAAAATATAAAAATTAGCCTGGCGGAATGGCATGCACCTGTAATCTCAGCTACTTGATGGGGACTGAGGCAGGAGAATCGCTTGAGCCTGGGATGCGGAGGTTTCAGCCTAGGCAGCAGAGCAGAGACAGACTCTGTCTCAAAAAAAAAAAAAAATGTTTACTTTTAAGAACTGCTCACATTAGTTACAAAAGACCACTTTTTAGTTGTTAATATGCGTTAGATAGCAAATACTTGGCATATATGCATTCTTTGACAATATTAGACAAAAAACTAAACAAAACTTGCATGCTAGCTAGTGGCTCTGACTGGGAAATGAGAAGTAATGTTAATTCTTAACGTTGGCTACGTTTGTCACCTGTAAAATATGATCAAGCCTGTTAGTCTAACTTAATGGCTTGAGTAATCGACAGAGTGTAGTTTCATTGGGGGTTGGGGGAAGACATTGCTTTTTTCCACTGACACTGAGGATACCAGTTTACTACTATGTGATACTTTTTGCTTAGAACTGGAAGAGATAAGTAGTATTTTTCAAGTTTTGAGGTTTGGGTGTTCGGCTCTTGTGGATGTGTCATGTTTAAAAAAGCTTGTTCACAACTACTGGCTTAGGAAGTGGCTTGCAGTTAACAACAATCTGACTTGGAACACCGGGTGGAATGACCACGTGGCCCAGTGGCCCAGGGCCCACACTGAGAATTCAGCAGCTGTGCATGCTAAATCTGGCTCTGTCATTAACCTGCCGAGGAACCTTCTACAAATGCTTAATTCCAACCATGAAAGTAAACATAGGCACCAATGCCTGAGAATAGTTGTACAGGAAATCAGATCTTGTGCAGAAAATAAATAGAACTCGTCTGCCTTTCCTTTGTAACACTTGTTGGAGGCAGGGAGGAATTCAGAATGACCAGGCTGTAGATTACTGTTCTTTGCTTCTAATTAAGAGGCAACTATACGCAAGTGAGCATAATTAGGAGAAACTGGGGCAGATGGGGCAAGTATGGGCAAAACTTAAGCCAACTTTGAGAACTAAAGGGCAAATCTCTGGAGTGGTGAGAAAGATTTATCCATGGTTCTGTCTCTTGCTAGTTGCATATGTGTACAATGACCCCATCACATTCTGCGTCTGAGCCTTCCTCTCTTTCTAGTTCTTTTCCTTGTCTCCCTGTTCCTTCTTGTTTTTCCTTTGTTTGCACTGTCTGAAGAGGAGGAGGAAACAATATTCTCCCATTGCATTTTTTATTTCCTTCCTCTATCACCAGAGGTAGGCAGAGCTTTTGAGACTCCTTTCGACACACTCACTTTTTTCCCCACACTCATTTTTTAGACGGGAAAAATGGGCCCAATCACATGTAAATATGAACAGCAAGGTAGTGACAGCTAGAACAGATGGCAGGTCCTTTAAATGCCAGTCCAGTGCTATTTCCATACATTGCACCCAAGTTTAATGATTAAGAACAAACAATAACACTCCCAAGGCTGAGTTGACCTTATGTTTTTCATATGTAAAATTGTATTCTATGTTTGTTACTTCACAACTGTGTTAGTCCATTTTCACATAGCTATAAATATCTGAGACTGGGTAATGTATAAAGATAAGAGGTTTAATTGCTAGATTTTGCAGGCTGTACAGGAACATGATGCTGGCATCTACTTGGCTTCTGGGCAGGCCTCAGGAAACTCACAATAATTGTGGAAGATGAAGTGGAAGCTTGCATGTCACATGGGCACATGGCCAGAGCAAGAGCAAGAGAGTGAGGTGGGAGGTGCTCCACACGTTTAAATGACCAGATCTCATGAAAACTCATTCACTATCACAAGAATAGCACCAAGAGGATGGTGCTAAACCATTCATGAGAAATCTACCTCCATGATCCAATCACCTCCCATCAGGCCCTACCTCCAATACTGGGAATTACAATTCTACATGAGATTTGGTGCAGACAGATCCAAACCATATCAGCAACCACAGGAGTTAGGGCAGGTGGAGAATGTGACAGCATTTAAACACTATTATTTCATCTACATGGAATTATGTGATGTAGAGTATGAATGTACATACTTTGAAATTCAATGTGATTTTGAAGTATATCCACAAGTGTGGTTCATCTTTGGCCCAGTTTGGCCAGAAATAAAATACTGCACTGGAAATATGTATGCTACGTTCACTAAAAAATTTTAAAATGAGAGTTAAAGGTCATAATCATAGTTATGAACATAGAGGCCAAGGCGGGTGAATCACTTGAGGTCAGGAGTTCAAGACCAGCCTGGCCAACATGGTGAAACCCCATCTGTACTAAAAATACAAAAATTAGCTGGGCGTAGTAGCACATGCCTGTAATCACAGCTACTAGGGGGGCTGAGGCAGGAGAATCTCTTGAACCCAGGAGGCAGAGGTTGCAGTGAGCTGAGATGGTGCCACTGCACTCTAGCCTGGGCAACAGCACTAGACTCTGTCTAAAATAAAATAAAAAAAAAAAATACATGTATTATATTATAAATAACAAATACAAGTTATGGCTATAGCAAAACAAAAAAAAATCATGGTACAAACCCACATTCACATTTGTCCAGTGAGAGGTAAAGCAAACACCAGTATATACGGAAATTTAAAATCCGCCCTTTTAAGCTGGGCATGGCGGCTCATGCCTACAATCCCAACACTTCGGGAGGCCAAAGCAGGTGGATCACCTGAGGTCAGGAGTTTGAGACCAGCCTGGCCAATGTGTTGAAACCCTGTCTCTACTAAAAATATAAAAATTAGCCAAGGGTGGTGTTGCATGCCTGTAACCCCAGCTACTTGGGAGGTTGAGGCATGAGAATTGCTTGAACCTGGGAGGCAGAGGTAACAGTGAGTCGAAGTCGCGCCCTTAAACTTCAGCATGGGCGACAGAGTGAGACTCTGTCTCAAAAAATAAAAAAAATAAATAAAATCCACCCTTTTGAGAAGTCTTCTGCCCTGAGAGTGAGAGACAGCCAGAGCTTTTCAGGTGCTAAGTAACAAAGAATGGTGCCATTTAAAATAGGTGGAAGTGTGGAGGTACATAACACTTAGAACTTAGCTTGATTTTCCCTAAGCCAATGAAATAAAGAGTCTTGAAAGTCAAAAGTAATTGGCTGTTAGGAAAAAGAGTATAAGAAACTGGTGAGTCTAATCTGTGAGTGAAGTTACCATACACCTATTCCAGGTAGCAAAACAGACTAAAAGAAAAAATACTGCATTTTCCAAAATTCATAAAATTTCCCAAACTCATAAAATTTATGAATTTAGGAAAATGCAGTATGCTTTTCTATTAGTTTGTTTTTTCTATTAGTTTGTTTATGAATTAGGAAAATTCATAAATTTCATGCCTAAAATTCATATTTAGGACAATGCAGCATGTTTTTCTATTAGTTCATATTTTCTATTAGCTCATATGTTTTTCTATTCATTTCATATTAATATTACGTGATTCCAAACTATCTGTAGAAAAATTATTTAGTGATAAACATTTATATGCATATATGCAATCGATTGTAAAAGGCAAAAAAAGCAATTATTTGAGGATTAATTGTTTAAAGTATAAACTGACAAAGCCTTATATTTATAAGATTTTAATTTGAAAGGATATGACATTCCTTCTTCATGTTAGAAGATTATATTCAAAAGAGCAAATAAAAATTAGACATTTACAGTTTGTTTTTGAGAGTTCATGCTTAACATTCTACCGATATTAATCATATATCCTTTTTTGACTAATAAAATTAAATTCAACAACATTTAGCAAATGCCTATAGTATACCCAGTTCTATAATATCTATTCTTTAATTTGTTGAATCCTCTCAATCACATCTGGAAATTAATATGAAATAATAAAATTTTATTATTTGCTTTTCTCCTCTACAGTATATGAACTCGAGAAACTCAAGAATAAACAGAGTATCATTCAGGTTGCTTAACCAAATTTCACTGGCTGCTTTATTTAGCATGTCAAAAAATCACAATATAATCTTTCATATGGCGTTTTGATTGGAAATAAAACATTGCTTAACTCTATAGGATTACATATATGGATGACTTGCATGGTGGGAGGCAGCTGACACAGGGCATGGTTGTTTGTCAGAAAGATTTATGCCAGAAATCCTAGAGGTGTGGCAGTTATGATAATACAGGAAAAACATGACATCAACTTTGTTCTTTAGATCTTTTTCTTATTCTTCACAAACCCTAAATCAAACATAGAAACAGCTATTGCTTTGAACCACAAAGAGAGGTGTGTCTATTATCAGTCTGCCGTGTTATCAGCATACAATTCCATTGTGATTTCCTTTCTTTTTATGTTACTATTCAGAAGTCATGTATACAGACGACTGCATGAACCTGAATCACAAAGCCTCCTAGTAATACACTTGTAAATATTTTATTGGGGGGCATAAATATATCTTTGAGGAGAACCTAGATGAAATAGGGTAGTTTTCAACTTTTTTTTTTAGATGGAGTCTCACTCTGACGCCCAAGCTGGAGTGCAGTGGTGTGATCTCAGCTCACTGCAACCTCCATCTCCCGGGTTCAAGCAATTCTCCTGCCTCAGCCTCCCAAGTAGCTGGGATGACAGGCGTGCGCCACCACACCCAGCTAGTTTTTGTATTTTTAGTAGAGACAAGGTTTCACCGTTTTGGCCAAGCTGGTCTCAAACTCCTGACCTCAGGTGATCCACCTGCCTCAGCCTCCCAAAGTGCTGGGATTGCAGGTGTGAGCCACTGTGCCTGGCTCAACTTTTAAATATTATTCAAATCTTGCTTCTAATTCAAATTTTTCTTCAGCACCAAACTCAAATAATTTTTCAGATTTATACATTTTGAAAATATTAATAACATGCAAAATGTTATTCCAATTGATATACTACTTCAGCATATGCTTTATGACCTAATGTGCATTAAGAAGTCATTTTTGAGTCCAGGCACAGTGGCTCACACTTGTAATCTCAGCAGTTTGGGAGGCCAAGGCAGGCAGATCACCTGAGGTAGGGAGTTTGAGACCAGCCTGACCAACATGGAAAAACCCTGTCTCTACTAAAAATACAAAATTACCCAGGCATGGTGGCACATGCCTGTTATTCCAGCTATTCGGGAGGCAGGAGAATCGCTTGAACCCAGGAAGCGGAGGTTGCGGTGAGCCAAGATCGCGCCTTTGCACTCCAGGCTGGGCAATGAGAGCGAAACTCCGTCTCAAAAAATAAAAGAAAAAAAGAAGCCACTTCTGGGTCCCAGTTTCCTCATTTGAAAATATTGAATTAGGTACCTTTTAAAGGTCCTTTCTAACTTCAGCATTCTAGAAATAAAAATGTATACCTTAGTTTGATGTCCTTTAAAATAACAATATTTTATGGCTATTTAAAAATCATTGGTTTTTAAATGTTTTCACCAGAAAACAAAATGAACATGAGAAGGAGAGTCCACAGCACAGTAAACGATGCCCACTGCAGAACATCCCCAACTCAGGATGGCAGGGAAGAAGGGTGGGCGCTCACTGGCAGAACACTCCCATTCAAGTCACTGGGCCAGCTCCATTTGGCTGAGAGCACAGGCTAGAGCTCAAAGCACGCAGAAGACAGATTTAAGAATTCTCTAATGAACTCTTCTTACTGTGTGTGTGAACTCAAAGAAAAATGTTCCAGGCCCAAACTAACATAGTGAATGACCCTTGCTCAGGACACCATTAAACAGCATATTATTGAACTTCAATTCACCTACTGCAAGAGCTAGACATATACTGAAATGAAGTAAGGAAACTAGGTACCCTGTTCAAATACCTCGATTATACAAGCAATTTTCCTGAAAATAAAGTTAAATCAAGTTATTCAGAATTGTCTTAATGCATTTTGTGCATGTTCATTCACACACTGTAGATACTGACTGTACTCTGTACACAAACTACAAAGAGTTGTCTTGGTGGGAGGCAACTTCTCACGAGTGGAGACTCTGGAACTGAGCTGGCTACATTGAAACCTCACCTCCACCACCTTCCAGAGCAAGTGACTTAATCTCTCTGTGGTTCAGTTTCCTCTTCCGTACAATGGGAATGAAAATAGTACCCCATTGCATGGAGTTTTTATTACATAGTATCTATTGCATGGAGTTGTTAGAAGGTACAAGATCAGTGTTTATTAGATAGAAATGAGCGAATGCCTACATTTTGAAGAAAAAAAAAAGACCTCTCAAAATGAAGCACTAGCTTATAGGTATGTTTTGTCAGAACATGCGTTTTAACCCTGAAGTGATTCATTTTAAACTTCCTCTGATTTTCCCCACAATGTGAGCCACATGGTAACTTGGGACTTCTGACGTAGTTTGGAATAAACTTTGCACCTGCTCTATCGTGAGGACCGGACCGGGATGAGGAGCAAGTATCTCCATTTGGTAACAGACACTAGACTGTTGCTTCCCACTCCTTACACCTAATCATTGAGAAAACCAAGGGATATGGAAATCATTCACTCTGTCCTCCGTGTCCTCTGCTCAGCTTCTCGTCCCAGTGCGGTCTCCCTCTGATTTCCCGCTTCTTCTCTCCTTTGTCTTTATTTCTTGCCCCTTGCTTTTCTCTTTGCAATTTCTGTTCCCTTTACTCTCTCTGCCTTATAATTGGTCACTTCTTTCATTTATTTTTACTTTTTGTAGAGACAGGCAGGCTGGTCTCGAACTCCTGGCTCATGCTCCTGAAGAGCTGGGACTACAGGTGGCTGGTTTTTTTTTTTTTTTTTTTTTTTTTTTTTTTTTTTTTTTTTTTTTTTTTTTTTTTTTTTTTTAAGAGATGGGGGCTCTCCCTGTGTTACTGAGGCTGGTCTGGAACTCCTGGGCTCAAGTGATCTCACTGCCTCAGCCTCTGGAAGGGCTGAGAGAGATTACAGCACCCAGCTGTTCACCCTTTTAAATTTTAACTGCCCTCCGGTTTTATTTCTCACTTTCCTTTGCAAGCCCTGCACCCCCCACCACCTTTGCTACCCTGGACTAACCTCTGCTCTGACTTCCTGGTTTCCCTCCCTCTGCCCTCACTCTGGGCACCAGTCCCTTCCGTGTTGGCATTTGACTCCACACTTTCTGCTTTCCTACTTTGAGATTTGCAATACACTTCATCCTTACTCACTTACTGCTGTCAGTCTGACTGATTAATACCACTTTTATGAAAAATGTAATTTTATCTCTTTAAACAGACACAAGGAAATGAGAGGCATGAGTGAACTAAATAATATTCATTATTTACTAAGCATCTACTACATTCCTGTCCTTCATATACATTCTCTCTAATCCGCACAACGCCTTTGAAAGAAGCTGTCATTTAGTCCCGCTTTATACTTGAAGAAGTGATGCTGAGTGAGATTAGGGGACCTGCCCAAGGGCATTCAGAGGTAGAATTTTATCTCACATCTTTCTGGTTACATCAACTACCCTCTGTCCACTATATCTCCCTGATTCTTAAGTGAATGAAACTACCATGCTTTATCACGTTTCTCCTAAACAGAAGGAAAAAGTGACAATAAATCTACATGTAGAGATTTTAGATGTTCTCCATGCACTGCCTCCCACATACACATCTATACGGACGCCACCTTTAAATTTAGCAAAGGAGGGAGGCAGAAAGTGAGTGGGAATAAAATAAAGACACCAAAGGAAAACTGCTCCTCTCCTCTCCTTGATGTTATCTGTGAATGACTGAGTTCATCAGGAATCCTAGACTCAGGGGTTTTTGGAGTTGAAAGTGGTCTCGGAAGCTATCCAAAATAACTCCTCTGTTTTACAAATGAGGGAGCTATAACTCAGAGACATAAAATCACTTGCCCAAAACATATAGATTAACATACTGCCCCGACCTGGGTGGGAGGTTAAATTGATATTCATCAAGTGCTTATGGACAAACAAAATGTACCCAACCTGTCTACAAGCCCTGGAAGGTTCTAGCATCCCAGAGTGAGAGTCATTCCATGCTCGAAGGGTATTCCTGTTGGGACCCAAACCATACTCCTCCCCTCAAGGGGCTCAAGAGGAGTCTAGATGATCCTAAGATAATTTAGAATTGGGAATGAGTGTATTTCAAATGAATGCATGAAAAACAAATCCACAAGGTACATGGCACTGACTTGTAATAGGCCCATAGAAACATTCTGATGGAGTACGACTTCACAGGTTGCCAAATGACAAAATAAGGCAACTGTTTGTATAGTTATAAGTTGCAAAAACAATTATATATATATTTATATAAATGATGGTGATGCAATGGTGAGAATAAGTGTTCATTCCTATTTCTATCACTCTGTAGCTTTCATGCTAAGTAATTACAAATATCACTGGATTTGCTTAAAGCATTAAGATAAATGAAATGTTAGGGAAAATGGAAGGAAAAAGAACACAGATATGCTCTTTTAATATCTTGGTACCAGCATTAATGTCTTATTTAACACGTTGTAACAATACTTGGCTCCTGGGCAGTTTTTTTTTTTTTTTTAGTTAGTTAAAAAAGACAACTGCCTAGGAGCCAAGTATCATCAGGAATTCAGTTTCTTCCCACCTGATTAGCAGCACGCCACCTCACTGGAATCTAGGAAGGAGCTAATGTATACTGAAACCAAATGTGATGCTTAGAAAATCCTTGAGCTATTGAAAGGCACACCTGTGTTGCTTGGTAGGTGTACCGAATCTCAAGTAAGGAATTTCTGCAAATCTCCTGTTTAGTTGGCTAAACTGGTTTTCACTCCTACTGAACAACCCCAGGGTGGGGGAAATCCTCTATTTCTCCTTAATAACCATAATAAGCCAAAGAAATAATTTTCAACGCTAATTCCAGTGACTTAGACCTCAAAAAGTGGAAAGGTTCGATATGTTTCAGGGCATTATATTGTCTTTGGGTCAAATTTTATTAACTTTCATAGATCAGTATAGTTTTATATTGGAAACAGATCTACAGCTTGTTTGTTAAAGACTAACTATTGTTAACTAACGATGTTACTTTGCATAATTTAGGGAGGAGGCAACTTTTTTGATGTATTCATCTTTTATATTCTAAATTTAAATTAAGAATAGTCTGTTACGAAATTTCAGTGAACTGAATCCTAAAGAAAATAAGGAAGCATTTATCAGTCAAAAGTACTCTATAAATCAGTTTGCAGATTAACTGCAAAGGTTATTTGGGAACTGTATAATCTTAAAGCAAAACAAGCCATTTATCCATTACTTCTTCTCAAAAATCTCTATTTGGTCCATTTTTATTTTCTGGACATTCTTCTTTTAGATTATATGCTACTCCATAATATCTTTAGAATTCTCCTGACTAAACTAGCTTGAGAAGCATGAGATATAAGACATTCTAAAATAAAAGTGTTTGATTCATTACATAATTATTATCTAGGTATTAAAGAAAGTTAACATTTTTCATTCTTTGGTCAGGCACTTCATGGCCTCTAATATACAGCTTTCCACAGTAACTATGTAGTACATTCTAGGGAAGAAAAAGAAAAGAGTTTAGGGTTGTTTAACCTCATAGAAAGGAGAAAGGAAAATTTAAAAAGTCCACAGGCATGACGACCCTCGTCTGTTTTAGCTGGCAAAGGAACTAATAGTGCTGCCATTTAAGTCTTAATTTATGGATTGTTTGTGGTGTTTCCAATCCCTTTTAAGTTGAAATTGTGTGTTGCAATCTCTACAGTAATAGAATATTTCTTTTTTCAAAGTTTTCAACAATGAGATTAATATTCTTTCTTCCTGTGATGCATACCACCATGTGTTATGCTAAATTAACTGCTTATACACATATACACAAAGCTCAACCAGTCAGAGCTGTGGTTCTCAGCCTGAGTACACGTTAGAAGTTTTGGAAATACTGCTACCATGGCCACCCCCAGAGATTCTGGCTTCACTGGTGTGGCGATGCAGCAGAGAGAGAAGAGTGTTCCGAGTTGGAATTCAGAATTTGTTTCCTCTGGATGCTATGTTGCAATGGTAATCTGGGTTTATGGATTTTTAAAGTATGATAGGTAGAACTACATTATATATTAAATAAACTTTGAAGACTGGTTTAAAACACCAAACCATTCTTCAAAGTTCTTTCTTTAAAACAAACAATGTGCCTTTGGATCCAAACACAGTGGAATTTATAGCCAACTAGGTGATAAATTAGGAAGTGCTGGAGTCTTAAAGGTCACAGCACTACACTTGTTTTGTGTCAAAAGTCAGTCAGGGTTTTGTCTGGTAAAAACAAAGAAATAATCAATTTAGTGAGTACCTACCATAGGCAAGTCACAGTAAACAAAGGGACTATCAAACAAGGCCAAGAAATAAAGTATTAAATTTGTGTAATTTGTAATTTTAGAAAAATCAGTAAGAAGTGTTATGGTTAATGGGTTTTTGTGTTTTTCAAATAGTAATTGGATCATAAATAGGCAGATTATTCAGAAAGGAATATGGCATAGAAATAATAGTGGAAATATGCTGGAGGGCAAAAAAACAGATGATAAAACACTTTGAAAAGGCAAGCCATACAAAAGAATAGAGGATGCTTTGTAGTCATTGCTCAAAGGTGACTGCTTTGCATAGCAAGGAGGATGAGAAGAAAGAGGTTAGGAAGATACTTCTCAAACTCGGTTTTTAAGTTTAGCTTACCAGTGAACCTAACATGATACATCAGGACAAGTTGGGGTTCAGAGCACAACAGTAGGGTAACTGTGTCTGCATCGTCACCCTTGTACCCATTCAGGAAAGCGGTGGGACTGTTAAGCACATAGAAGCCCACCGCCTGCCAGCCGCTGCACAGCTGCAAGAGTAGGACTTACTTTGTGTTCTCAGAGCACAGATTACAGCATTTAGATAGACATTGAAGACAGACAGATTTGGGCTCAATAGGAAGAAAAACTTTCTTAAAAGGGCTGTCAAAACATGAAAAAACACAGTAGATATTTTGCCATGCGCTGAACTGCAGGTCCTGAAGGGTGGAGCATGGGCTAAACATTATCTCTAGAAATAGACAGGATAATTGTTTTGAGTGTGGAGCGTGTCCTGCTGGTCTCCAGTGGTTCTTCCCATCTAAGGTTTGATGATTCTATGTCCAGCTTCCTCTCTTCCCCAGTTACCTTGTCGCTTCTAATTTCACTGGGCACCCATTTGGTTTAAAAAAAAAATGACAAAAGGAAATTAAGAAATTCTTCACATTGAACCAGAATGTCTCTACCTAAAGATAGTGACACAGAGGGTTAGTACGAGATTTATCACAGCAGACTGATTGATAGGTTTTAGACCTTTCGTTACTTTTGGCAACAAGTGAACCCTGGAAGCTCATACCAAGAACTGCAAGAACTTTTAAGTGGACAAATAATAACCCCAGTGTCCTTGTTCTCTCATTTATGCCGATTTGTGGCTTCAGGAGCCAGAAGTACACCCTGATCGTTATGTTTACCTTTAGACAGCAATGTAGGGATGAAGGAATGAATCAGTTTATATTTCAATTAGGCGTGAGAGGTGGAGGTGGTTTAAAAACAAAAAAAAAGTCAAGATGGCAGTTTTGACTGGGATAGCAGCATCCTTTCATAGACCTGGGCGCTGGAATGGACCTACAGGGAAAATGTGTTAAACAAATGCCCTCTGTGTAGTGCATTGGTATGAGTACACCAGCAAGATCAAGATTGTCAGGATGCCCCATCTGCTGCTATCTTGACTTTAGGCCTGTGCCACGTACCTTTTTGCCAGGACTTTCCGCATACCACCAGGCCAAAAAGAACTGCAGAGTTTTGAGGGCAAGGCCGGTTTCCAGCCCAGAATCTGCACAGTGATCCCTCCCTGACAAGTCAAACAGAGTCACCCAAACAAACGTGGCACGCAAACCTTTAGAGTTCAGCAAACCGAGGGCTGAGTTGCCAAACCGTGTCCTTTCAGGGCACGGAAAAGGCTTTTCCTGCTTTGCTTCTACAAGGTAGTCAGGAAGCCAAGCTATTTGCCTTGGGTAGGGCTGGGTCGGGGTGATGAGGTGGGGGCGCAGCAGGCTGTCCACACCCGGTGCCAGTCTGAACCTGAGCCACTCCAACAAGCGAGCTCTTCTCCGCGGCCCTTCCGCACGGGGGAGCGCAGGGGAGCGCAGGCCGGCCTTCCTCCCGCACGCGGGCGCTGACCAGCTGCAGGTGGAGAATCCGGTGAGCTATCGCGAGCCCTCTGAGCCCCCCACGGGCCGGGGCATGGGTGTGTCGGATCGCGCGCGCCCCCTGGCGCCGGGTCCGGTGGGCGGGGCGGTGGGCGGGGACAGTGGGCGGAGGCGGAGGCGGAGGCGGGAGGCAGAGCCGCTGGGTTGGGAGTGCGGGGGTCGCGGCGCAGAGTGGGAGCGCTAGAGCGAGCAGGGCTGCAGCGGGCGGCATGGCTAGCACGGCTTCGGAGATCATCGCCTTCATGGTCTCCATCTCGGGCTGGGTACTGGTGTCCTCCACGCTGCCCACCGACTACTGGAAGGTGTCTACCATTGACGGCACGGTCATCACCACCGCCACCTATTGGGCCAACCTGTGGAAGGCGTGCGTTACCGACTCCACGGGCGTCTCCAACTGCAAGGACTTCCCTTCCATGCTGGCGCTGGACGGTCTGCATCCCCGCGGCCCCCGCCCTCGGCCCTCCCTCCTCGATGGCCAGCCCGCTGGGCGCCCTCTGGTCCCCAGTACTCCCAGCGGGACCCCCGGACTGGACTCCTCTGAGGCCCGCCCCGTCCCTCTCCACAGGGCCTCGGGGAGCCGGGGACGGTCCCTGGTGCCCGTCCTCTCCTGACGGCTGTCTCGCGGGGCGCCTGTTCGAGCCCGGGACCCCGGGAGGGGGGACACGCAGACAGGCCCGGGTTGGTGACTCCCAGGCGTCGGGGGATGGGGGAGCTTTGCCGTCCTGAGAGTCGAGGACGCGGCTGCCCCTCCACCCCCATATCTTGGTGACCGCTGGGACCCACAGTTCATGCTGCAGGGATGACCTCCCCTACGTTCCCCGAAGGCTGGGTTCTGATGAAAACGGTGTCATTGCAAGCCAAATCCGCTTGTCCTGCCCTCCCTTGAGCCATTTCGTTGGTTCTTTTAAAAGTAGGCGGGGGTGGGGGGTGCGAGGTTGGAAGGGGGAAAACATATTGCAGGCTTTGTTGTTGTTTCCCTTTAAAGAGCTTCTACAAACTTGTCCGCCGAGGCAACACTGCAAACACTGCTGCCGAGTTTCAGGAAAATAATAGCTCTTGCGGTGCCGCAGTGAGTCGGCAGAGGGTAGGGAATCTTGGGCCGTGCGAGCGTGGCGCCCAGGAGCTGACTAGTTCTGCATCCGAGTCCCCGGTTGCCTGCTGCTGTCCTGGGTTATTCCTTTGTAGAGGTTCACCTGCGTCGCTCCGGTTAGGCCTTATACTGGTAGCAGCTGGTGGATATTCACACAGAACTCTGGCTCTGTTGAGTTTCAAGACAACAGCCGATGTCAGTCCGGTCCCAGTGATTGCCCAAGTTCTAGGCTCTTTGCTTCCAGGATTTTAGAGCAAACGGATCCCGGCAGAAACTTGAGGAGTTATTTACGTTATGTATTTCTAGATTTCAGGTGTTTCTTTTTCTTTTATTACCGCACTTGCAGTTTTTGTTTACATAGCTGTGTAAATGAAAGAAAATAATTGATTCCTCTAAGATGGGGTTTGCCACGAAAAGCAAACTGTTGCTCAACGTGGTATTTGATGGAACCTCCGTATAAAGAATACGCATCTAGTTTTAGAAGGGTGGCGCCCGGGTCCGTGTCCTGTTAGGTAAAATAAGCAGCCAGAACAGTGTTTATTCCCCCAGCATTACCGTTGAGTTTTCTGTGGTTTGTAGAGCACACATCCAGGTAGATGAACAGGCATTCTCTTGTTTCTGTGGTTTATAGTCAGCAATATGTTACTGTCCTCTGAACACTCTTCTGTTGTAACACTCTTCTATTGTTCCCTGAGATAGTGCTAGATAGGTATGCTTCCTTCTGTAGGACAGCTGGGGGACAAAGGAGAGAAGGAAATAAATGCTCTATGAATATTATTAAGTGCAGAATAATAAAGTTTTCTCTTACATGTCTGCAGTGAGAGTGGAGGTGGTACCATACCTATTTGGGGGCAGATGAGGGAGTGAAGAGGAAGTAGGAATAGTTGTCCTGGTTAGGAGAGCAGAGAGGAGTGACATTTATGTGCCATCCAACTTGCAAAATGGTCTTTCTGTGTGCTCATGTGACTAAAAAAATGACTTTTAAAAACATAAATGGCATGACACTACCTACTGTTGTACAATACTTTAAAATTAATATATTTTTCCAAGTCAGTAGTTAATAGAAGTGACTCTGTGTAACCGATGCATGGTATATTCATTAAACTGCATAAAATGGCTTAGTTAACCATGGATTCATTGTAGACATTGGACCTTTTCCAACTTTTCTTTGTTGGTGGTGCTTTACTGAAAATCTTTATATTCACCTCTTTGTACGTGTGTATATTTCTGTAGACTCCATTCCACTGAGACATGGTTTTGTAAGAGCAGTAGAATACACATGCATTTTAATATTCAGTTCATACTGTCAAATTACTTTCCACTGACAGTGTATGAAAGTACCTGCTTCTCCACATTCTCACCACTGTTAATTCAGTTTTTGTTGTTGGTTTTTTTTGTTGTTGTTTGTTTGTTTGAGATGGAGTTTTGCTCTTGTTGCCTAGGCTGGGAGTGCAATGGCACAATCTCAGCTGACTGCAACCTTCACCTCCCAAGTACAAGTAATTCTCCTGTCTCAGCCTCCCAACTAGCTGGGATTACAGGCATGTGCCACCATACCTGGCTAATTTTTTTTGTATTTAGTAGAGACAGGGTTTCACCATGTTAGGCTGGTCGCGAACTCCTGACCTTAGGTCATCTATCCTCCTTGGCCTCCCAAAGTGCTGGGATTACAAGTGTGTGCCACCATGCCCGGCTATCTTGTTATCACTTTAGTTGGAATTTCCCTTATTGCCATGGTCAAAATCACAGGTTATAAAAATGGTCAAAACCCGTCTTATTATATATTTACTGATGATTTGTTTTTTTCTCTTTTGTGAATTGGCATCTATATCTTAGGCCCATGGTTCTGTTGTTTCTTCGTGGTTTTGATGATTTGTTCAGTCCTTGATTTGTTATGCAGGTTGCAATTTCACACCATTGTTTGTCTTTTAAATTTATGGTGCCTTTTCTCATACAGGACTTTGAACTTTGTAATAGAATCATATTTATCAGCCTGTTTTTTGATGACTTTGCCATCTGTGGCTTAAGAGGGCATTTCTTACCGCAAAACAAACTTACTTTTCTGCATCTCTCAGAATAACATTTTGGAGGGTTAAATCACGCAACTGTGTTTTCCTGTGGAGGGGAGTTGATTCCCCCACCTGCAAGTGGAAGCTTCCAGGATAGGGTCCCTCTGTTTGGCCTCTCTACCTTGCATTTCCAGGGCAGCCATATCTGGTGAGTGCTGGTCCTGACATTGCCTTTGGAGAAAGTTGCCATGGTGGCCTGAGTAGAACAGCCCTGCCCTTAAACCCACGCATGAGCTCTAGATTGGGAAGACAATCCAGGAAGGGAGAGAGAAGGCTCGTGACTCTTGCCTATCTTGTGATAGGTGGAAGAACTCTTAGAGTCAAACGATGAGGTCATTATTCTGAATTTCTTTTCTTTTCTTTTTTTTTTTTTTTTGAGACAAAGTTTCACTCTGTCCCCTAGGACAGAGTGCTATGGCATGATCTCTGCTCACTGCAACCTCCGCCTCCCTGGTTCAAGTGATTCTCCTGCCTCAGCCTCCTGAGTAGCTGGGATTACAGGCGCCCACTGCCACACCTGGCTGATTTTTGTATTTTTAGTAGAGACAGGGTTTCACCATGTTGGCCAGGCTGGTCTTGAACTCCTGACCTCAAGTGATCTGCCCGACTCTGCCTCTCAAAATGCTGGGATTACAGGTGTGAGCCACACGCCCAGCCCTAAATTCTTATATAAAGAAATCTCTGATTCCCCTCCCCTAGGGGTATCATTGCCACTTGTTTTCCTTATAAGGAAAATGAGGCCTAGCAAAGCTATATGTCTAGATTTAATGTTATGCCATGTTAAGAACCCAGCTCTAATTTCTGCTTAGAATCCATTGTAGTATTATAATATGAAGGGATGCTTTGATGACTTTCATACTACTCAGCAGACACCCATATTATTCATCCTGTGAAGGAGGTGCTGCTACCCCTGTTTTCCAGAAGAGAGAACTGAGCCTCAGAGAGATTAGGTCCTATAACCAAGGGCATACCTCGGGTAAATAGAAGCACCAGAGGTGAAACTCAGAGTCCCTGCCCTCCTCATACCACTGTTCTCTCAAAGGATTTGCAGAAGTACACAAAGCTACCAGGAAAATAAAAGCACATTTTTTCCCTCTAAAAAGAAAAAAAAATCCAGCAACTAGCACAGGTGCTGTTAGCAAATTGTCTCCACCAAGTGGATGTTTTCGTTTTTTGCTGATTTGCAATTGCAAATAAAGTACACATAATTTGGAAAATACTTAACTTTTAAGGAACACCTTGAAGGTTTCCTTCAACAGAGTTCATTAATTTAAAGTCGCTGTATTTTACTATTTGAAAATTTCACAGTTGAATGAGCTTGTGATTTCTGTTTATTGTTAACCCATACTCCTTTCAAAGTACCACTTGAACTTCAGCTGAGAATAATTTTCAGCCAGCTTGTTTTAGTGTATGCCATCTATTTTGCTAGTGGGAATGCTTGCCATTTCTCCCAGGAGAACTAACTATAAATTATACTTCAGAGAACTTCTAAATAAATATGTTCATGCCTCAGCACCTTAATGTATTAATTAGCTATTAACAGTGTCAGTAAATTAGACCTGTCAAAAATAATGGCCTCCTTGACTAGGTTTTTACTACCACTTCTCCTGATGGTGTTACTTGTAAGTTTTGCCCTCAGGAACTGTTAAAAAGCAAGGCTGTAGAGGTCTGCTTTGCAAAAGATGAACTCTGAAAGGGTTTGTTGGAATCATCTTGGCTCTGACCTGTGGATATTGTAAGGACTGGTAGCCTTAGAACACTGAGAATTTACAAATCTCAGGCTTACGAGCAACTCCATTACATTTATGGTTGGCAGGGGAGTTTATCCCCAGCTCTTTGCTCTCCATTTCAGAAAATCTGGCCAATGATTGTCCTTATAAATTGCCTTCTTTGTGCATGCGCAAAATTAGCAAGTTATTGCTACTGTTCATGCTGGAGAAAGGTACCTCACTCTCCAAATCCGGGTTCTGGTTGGCACAAAAGAAGGACCTGACCAGATCAGAATCTGCCCTGCCCACTTCTCTTCTCATGCTTGTGTCAAGAGACCAAAGCGGGCCCTGCTGCCAATACCAGGGCTGAGACAGGGCATCTCAGAGTGAGAAACTTGGGACAAATGTTATGAGTGGTGATTACATAAAGTTTAAAGACTACTGTTATTTTCCCTGTCATATTAAGAATCAAATTGGTTGGCCTGGAATTCTACCCACTGTTTATCATCTGGGAAATGCATTCTGCGTTCTAAATGACCAGATTGTCTAATTTAACCTTTGGTAAATTCCTGACAACTTGCACTTTCTGTTAACAAAGCATGGAAGATAACTAAAGGAAATGCAAGTTAGGGTACATGCTAATGTTTCCTGGGAGTATATATAAATAGATGAGTCCCCCATTTTTTTGTTTATTTGATGACTGCAGTCAGGGTCAGTTATAAAACCTCAAAACCATAGATTAAAATGAATTTCACAAAAAGAGTGAAACCACACTGTCCGAGTAGCCCTGGTGGCAAGTGATGAACCAGTATGGGTTATCCTCGCAGGCTCTCTTGAATCTTGTAAGGGACTGACAGGCTTCCCCTCTCTGTCTTGCCTCTACCTGCTGTCTGGGCTCTGGCTGGGGAACTTGAGGACTGAAGTTTAAAATAGAGCTGGTTCAGCATTTGGCAGTGGAGACTCAAATAGCCCTGCAGCACAATGTTTGCTATGAAAGAAGCCTTCATTATCCTGTTTTTCTAAAAATAAGTTTGTTTTGCTGTTTTTGATAGCCACGGTGTTAGTGAAATTGTTTTTTGTATGGAAATTGTTCACACTACACAATAGAAGGTGACTGTCCTTGCAGTCTGCATCTGTGGGAGTCTAAAGTGTTTACAATTAAGTAGAGCAGCTCCCGTTTTCTCTTAAAAAACGGGTCCAAGGAATAGGATTAAAACTTCATTCTTTTCCAAAGAAACACAGACTGGGGCCAGGTGTGGTGGCTCATGCCTCTAATCCCAGCATTTTGGGAGGCTGAGGCAAGAGGATCACTTAAAGCCAGGAATTTGAGACTAATCTGGGCATAATAGCGAGACCCTGTCTCTAGAAAAAATTTAAAAATTAGCCACAGGTGGTGGCAAGCACCTATGGTTTCAGCTACTCAGAAGGCTAAGGCAGGAGGATCTCTTGAACCCAGGAATTGGAGGCTGCAGTGAGCTATGATGATGCCACTGCACTCCAGCCTAGGTGACAAAAGTAAGATCTTGTCTTAAAAAAAGAAAAGAAAAAGAAGAAACTGAACTGGAGGCCACTAGTATGTACTCCCTAAATTCATGATTATCATGATCTCGGAATTATTATTTATTGTGGCTGTGCTTGAACACCAGTAATAAATGACTTGTCATATATTGGCACACGAGAAGTTTTTTCCAGTTAAAAAGTTTAATTCCAAATGTAAATCTGATGTAGGTATATATGTTCATTTGCTTAGCAAATATTTACTTACACCCAGTATGTGCTACTATCACTATTTTAGATTGAAATCTGGCCTTGTTTCAGGCTGAAATGAAAATGACTGATGTGGTAAAAGCTTATTAGTTTAAACCCTGTTAATGTAAAAACCTGGACAAAAGCCACACTGAAGTTTACCCTGTACCCTGGCTGTGCAAATAAAATACGTGACTAAGAAAAAGAATAACACAGGAAGGATGAACAAACGAACTCACAGAACATACTTTTTAGGATACTTTAAAGGCATTCATTTATAGGAGAACAGTTGACTTAATCACTATAAATTACTCTTCTACAAAATAGTGCTTTTTAAAACCCAGTTTTATTATATATGCCCTGAAAATAATAGTACTTCACTAAAATATTCCCTTAGACCCGCCTTGGTTCATAATGATATTCCACTAATATTGGAAGGTTTGACTCTTTGGAGCTCTTTCTGCTGCCCAGTTATAAATCTTATCATTTGATAACGTCAAAACCAAGGTCCAATGAGCGGAGGAGCTACAGAGTTGTGATGGTGGCAGATGATGTTTTTTCACAGTACAAGGCCATGTTATATGGAGTTTGTAGTCTGATTTGGGATGGAATCCATGTCTGCTACTTTCTAACTCACCTCTGGTAAGTCACATAACTTTTGCGGTGCCTCAGTTTCCTCATCAGTGAATATGGAAATAACACTCAGAGATCTGTCCTGAGGAGTCCGCATAAACCGCACTTCACAGTGTGTGACCTAGAATAGGCACTCCCTGTAGATTAACTTGCTTTCCTTTCTTGCTTGTCTTGCCACGTTTTCACCATTACAGTTATCTGTTTGGAAAACAAACATCCAGAATGACAATGTAAAATGAGGATTTCTCCCTGGACAGCCACATGCTTTATGTAATGTAAATGACCTACTCTAATTGCAGGTTATATCCAGGCATGTAGAGGACTTATGATCGCTGCTGTCAGCCTGGGCTTCTTTGGTTCCATATTTGCGCTCTTTGGAATGAAGTGTACCAAAGTCGGAGGCTCCGATAAAGCCAAAGCTAAAATTGCTTGTTTGGCTGGGATTGTCTTCATACTGTCAGGTAAATAGTAACTTTCTTCCAAGCAAGGTAATTGATGATGTTAATGAAATCACACTAACCATAGTGCTTTCCCTCTGATACTTGTTAGGGCTGTGCTCAATGACCGGCTGTTCCCTATATGCAAACAAAATCACAACGGAATTCTTTGATCCTCTCTTTATTGAGCAAAAGTAAGTACTCCTCTCCGTCTGTTTCCAGCTCACAGGAAATGTATATAAATTAATATTCTCAACCAAGGGACATGAATTTCCTATATGACTTTTGAAAGTAAGACATACTGATAAATGGTAACTGATGACATCATTCAAGATTAAATGTGTTATATGCCACATACGCAAAACATACATTTAATTACTTTGCTAGTGTTGCAGTGTCTTGTCTCTAAACAGTTCAAGGCATCAAATTTAGAACGATAAATTTCATCGTCGGCTGTACATCATGAAACTGAGGTCAAGTAGAGGAAAAGTGAAAGGTGTCAGATGGGGAGGAAAGAATGATGCGGCGTGCGAATAGAAAATTAAAAGCTTGTCTCGATTGCTGCCCACTCAAAATGATATTTGCCAGAAGATAGTTTCTGGGTCTTTTAAATTTGCTGTGTTAACTACTGTCTTAACAAGCTCCACCTAATAAGCCTTTATAAAGAAACTGTGCATGATGCAAGGTTTTTGAAAAATGTTGTAGGAGCACGGCACCTTTACCCAAATGTGGTTGGTCGGTCTTGCAGATGAATGCTTTGGAATTAACGGATCAGTTTGCTTGTTGGTGGTGTTTTTAAACTATGGGCTGTTGCTTTTTATAGTTTCCCTAGGCTTATTTCTTTGGATTGGGAAAAACCCAGGGATACCAAATCAGAATTAATATATTAAATATTTTGTCTTGCCTAAGAATATATCTACATCCTTCTTTAGGAAGCCTCACATATATATATGTGTGTGTATTGCTATCAGTGAGGCTGGTAATTTTATTTTAGACTTCAGATCAAATTTTATAGAATTTTTAAGGAGTATATTACTGAAATAGCTGGTCAGCTGGGCTTTACTTTTTTTCTAGTGGTTTTAGGAATCTTCAGGAAATTGATGGTCTAGTTCTGTCTTAAGTGTACCTTATGCATAAATAGTAAATCTTATATCATGAAATATAATGAAAATAATAGCTAGTGCCTGTTGAGTCCCCACCAGGAGCCAAGCAGAGCACTGCAAATATTATTTTATTATGTTATTTTATTTTATTCTTAAAACAACCTTATAACCTTATTAAGTAGGTCCTCTTGGTACTCTTTCTTTAAATTAGGAAAGAGGCCAAGTAATGTGTTCAAGGGAACTTGGACCAAACTAGTAGGCTGATTGAACTGTGATTCAAACCAGGCAGTTGAACTTCAGAACACTGGCTCCTAAAATGCATGATTTATAATATTCCACTATTTTGTAACTTTTGTGACAATATTCTATATATACTGTTCATCAACTTTCGTTTTTTTTTTTTAAGAGGGCCTCTTTCTGTCACTCAGGCTGGAGTGCGGTGGTGTGATCATAGTTCACTCCAGCCTTGTGCTCCTGCGCTCAAGTGATCCTCCCGCCTCAGCCTCCCGAGTAGCTGGGACATGTATGTGCCACCACAGCTGAAAACTTTTTTTTTTTTTGAGATGGAGTTATTGCTCTTATTGCCCAAGGTGGAGTGCAGTGGTGCGATCTTGGCTCACTGCAACCTCCATCTTCCAGGGTCAGGCGATTCTCTTGCCTCAGCCTCCTTAGTAGCTGAGATTACAGGCACGCACCACCACGCCCAGCTAATTTTTTTGTATTTTTAGTAGGGACAGGGCTTCGCCATGTTGGCCAGGCTAGTCTCGAACTCCTGACCTCAGGTGATCCGACCACCTTGGCCTCCCAGAATGCTGGGATTATAGGCATGAGGCACTGCGCCCGGCCCCGGATAATTTTTCCATATTTTAAAGGAGACAGGTCTTGCTATGTTGCACAGGGTTGTCTCCAGCTCTCGATCTTCAATGATCCTCCTGCCTCAGCCTCCCAAAGTACTGGGATTACAGGCATGAGCAGCCATGCCCAGCCTTTTCTAGACATTTAAAATCATTTTATTCAGAAATGTTATTAAATGGGAAACAAAACAAATGTTTTAGACCCCAATATAACTTTTTTATCCCCTGCCTATGATACAAAAACATGTCCTGATTTATTAATTTTCTCCTGACATATCTTTCAAATGAGATTTGCACAGATGTACATGGCTGCAAATGTTGAAATGAAAACCGAGGCTGTATTTCTGAAGCTTAGAAATATTTTAATATTTAAATGAAATAATTGTATTTAAATGATACATTTTTATTTAGGGTTTGATATCATAAATATGCAACAAACCTGTGTTTCTCATGGTTTATTTTATTAAACACATTGCTCACTCTTCTACATTATCTTTCCTATATTACTGGTTTTATTTTCCTGACAATTATTAAGGATATCTTGTCTAAATCTTAACAATCATTGGAATCTTTCCTCAAATAGTCAAGGCTAATTTGTGTACAAACAATAACTTAAACCTATCGTTGTGTGACTGTTTTCTGTGCTTGCTATAGCTCAGTCACCTAATTCAGTGTAGTGCCATTGGAATTTCTTATTCTCTCTTCAGATTTTGATTAAACTCAGTTTAGTAATTAAATGCTGTGAGAAGTTTTCCTCTTTTTCAACCTCTTAGTGCTACATTGAGCTATTCCATTCTCATTAGCTTCTTGGAATTTCTCTTTCCATCTCCGCCTTCCCTCCCCCTCCCCATCCCCATCC
>NW_016819762.1:1325319-1327996 GCF_001698545.2 Rhinopithecus bieti | reverse complement strand
CCTTCCCTCCCCCTCCCCCTCCCCCTCCCTCTCCCTCGTTTTCTCGTCTGTAAAACAAAGATAATAATAGTACCCCTCTCACGGAATTGCTGTGAGAGTTAGGAGATATATATATATGATTGGCACAGAGCAAACACCTTGTATTAGCATTTCTTGTGTTATATTAACTATTATGAAGATTGTTTTTTAATTCTGTATAGTAGGTAAGATGTGGCTTATCTTTATAGATGCCTTTATTAGCTCTTTTCTGAGGTGGCTTAAATATATAACACCTACAATTCACCAATTTACCTAATGTAATTAAAAGCACAAGAACCAGGGGTCATGAAAAACAGCACTGCTTATCCATTGGTAATATTTACAAATAACAGGCCCTTTGCATCAAGGTCTATAGAAAATATAGACTATACGAAACCTGATATTGAGAATGAGTTGACTCCTTGAGATTGGGGCTTTCTCTCCTTCATCTTTGTTTTCCCTGCAGTGACTTTCACAAAGGTCCTCCATGATTTCAACAAAATCCAGCTGGATCAAGGAATTATCAAGGCCTGAGAATTGTAGATACCATCAGATTCTAATTACCCACAATGATAGAAAAGAGGCATTAAAATGACATGACACCCACAAGAACTCACACCTCATTTAAACAAAATACACTTGTATAAAAACTAATAAATGAACATGACTTCATTTGGTTTCCCTTTATCAATACCTTCTAGTAGAGGGGATAAAAACTGGGAAGATGAATAAGTTATAAATTGGCTACCAGCACAAAATGAACTGATTTCCTAGGTCTGAAATGTCATCTTTAAAGCAATATTTTATGTTGGCTTATTCTAGGGATAGCACTTCTTTGGCTAGATTTGCTGGAATTTGATAATTGATGCTTCTGGTTTTGTTTGTATGTGAACTTACAGAGGAATACATTGTAGAATCAAAGCTTGTGGCAGGGCCAGCCCTAGAAGGGCTGGGATGTGGAGGATGCCACTGTAGGAATGTTCTATGTCTTTGGTGTCTTAATCAGCTGGCATGAGAATTAAGTTCCTTGAGGTCAGAAAACGTCTGTACAACTCTATCTTCTTTGCCTAGCACAGTACCTAGAAGGGAAATTCTTGTCTGTAGACCTAGTCCTTTCAGAATTAGCAGAGATAATTGTTGTCTCAGTGGACAAAGGGAGCCTTCCAGAGGATGGAGCAAGAAAGTTCTCTTCTTCCCATTATTATCTTACATGAATCTTACAAAAACTAGCTGCCACTAAATACCATCTCTCCCTGCAGGAGCATGTGTGTTTGGACCCTTAGGCAGTGCAGTGAGAGACAGCTACGTGCCACACGTTCTAGTTTAAATTTCTGGTGAGCAAATACTTGCTCTCCAATACCCAAACCCTAAAACTTTGGAAAACAGTTTAGATCTCAGAGCACGGTTTTGTTGTTCTTGCTTTGCTGCTGCTGCTGTTTTTCCTTCAGATTTGTATGCTGTGTTAATTGGATCTTCTTTGTAGATTTCCAGGACAACTCTATATAAGGCATATCTTGCTTGCCCAAGTTAGGAAAACACAACTAAGCTCATGAACCAAGTTCCCGCTACATTCCTGCTATATGCAAGGAACTCAGCAGGGAGCTTCGTTGATGAGAAAAAAAATGAGTGGCTTCTTGCGTGGAATTGGAGTAAAGATTGCAGCAGGCACACAACAGGCGGTATTGCATTTTATGTTCAGTGGCTAGTTCCTCTAAAAGCCCTTCCTCTTCCACCACATATTTGGGAAGATTTTTCTTCCAACCTACAATCATTTGGCAGGACTGCAATCTGTAAAGAGTTTCATCGTGTTCTGCTATTTCCGTTTTTCCCTTTTGTTTTGCTTTCTTTCATTCGAGCTATGACTATGTTTGATGACTCCAGCATGAGCTCTTGCGGAGCCTTGAAAACTGTTTTTCAACTCTTCCCTTTAGGCTATGTCAAACTAACTTCCTCCTTATTATTAAAACAAAACCTAACAAATCTGAAAAAAAAAAAAAATTTCCTACAAGCTTGTAGTAATAGGTACTCCTTAGCATGATTCACCATACCAGGATGTTGAAATTTAATTATGTTATTCCCACCATTGTTTTATTGTCCAAACCACTAACTTTCTGAATGTCCTGCTTTGTTTTCTTTGATAAACTATTGCAAGTAAGAATTGATCAACATTAAGAAACTTCTTTTCAAATCATGCAAAGTTATACGACTTAACTGATTGCTCTGGCTGAGGAAGTAGAACAGAATTATCTTAGACTTATTCTTTTTCTTTTTTTGTATATGAGATTTACTGTTAATATTTTGGCCCAGATATTCTTGTGTTGGGTTCTTATCATCCTCTAGGCTTTTTTATTTCCAGACTTTTCAAAATCATGTCGCACTTCTCATTCCTGGCATGTATTTGGTTTCTACTTTAGGATTTAAGCTTTATATAGATAAAATCTTTTCACCATTGTGGCTATTTAGTAGTTAGAAATAAACAACTACCTGCTTGCTTTTTTAATTGTTATTTAAGTTCTAGGGTACATGTGCACAACATGCAGGTTTGTTACATAGGTATACATATGCCATGTTGGCTTGCTGTACCCATCAACTCGTCATTTATGTTAGGTATTTCTCCTAATGCTATCCCTCCCCAAGCCCCCCACCCCCTGACAGGCCC
>NW_016819762.1:1308884-1322083 GCF_001698545.2 Rhinopithecus bieti | reverse complement strand
TTTGGTGTTTTAGTCATGAAGTCTTTGCCCATGCCTATGTCCTGAATGGTATTGCCTAGGTTTTCTTCGAGGGTTTTTATGGTTTTAGGTCTTAAATTTAAGTCTTTAATCCATCTTGAGTTAATTTTTGTATAAGGTGTAAGGAAGGGATCCAGTTTCAGCTTTTACATATGGCTAGCCAGTTTTCCCAGCACCGTTTATTAAATAGAGAATCCTTTCCCCATTGCTTGTTTTTGTCAGGTTTGTCAAAGATCAGATGGTTGTAGATGTGTGGTGTCATTTCTGAAGCCTCCATTCTTTTCCATTGCTCTATATATCTGTTTTGGTACCAGTACTATGCTGTTTTGGTTACTATAGCCCTGTAGTATAGTTTGAAGTCAGGTAGCATGATGCCTCTAGCTTTGTTCTTTTGGTTAGGATTGTCTTGGCTATGCGGGCTCTTTTTTGGTTTCATATGAACTTTAGAGTAGTTTTTTCCAGTTCTGTGAAGAAAGTTATTGGTAGCTTGATGGGGATGGCACTGAATCTGTAAATTACTGTCAGCAGTATGCCATTTTCACGATATTGATTCTTCTTATCCATGAGCATGGAATGTTCTTCCATTTGTTCGTGTCCTCTTTTATTTTGTTGAGCAGTGGTTTGTAGCTCTCCTTGAAGTGGTCCTTCACATCCCTTGTAAGTTGGATTCCTAGGTATTTTATTCTATTTGAAGTAATTGTGAATGGGAGTTTACTCATGATTTGGCTGTTTGTCTGTTATCAGTGTATAGGAATGCTTGTGATTTCTGCACATCGATTTTGTATCCTGAGACTTTGCTGAAGTTGCTTATCAGCTTAAGATTTTGGATTGAGACGATGGGGTTTTCTGAATATACAAGCATGTCATCTGCAAAGAGGGACAATTGGACTTCCTCTTTTTCTAATTGAATACCCTTCATTTCTTTCTCTTGCCTGATTGCCCTAGCCAGAACTTCCAACACTATGTTGAATAGGAGTGGTGAGAGAGGGCATCCTTGTGCCAGTTTTTGAAGGGGAATGCTTCCAGTTTTGCCCATTCAGTGTGATATTGGCTGTGGGTTTGTCATAAATAGCTCTTATTATTTTGATATACGTTCCATCAATGCCTAGTTTATTGAGAGTTTTTAGCATGAAGAGCTGTTGAATTTTGTCAAAGGCCTTTTTTGCATCTATTGAGATAATCATGTGGTTTTTGTCGTTGGTTATGTTTATGTGATGGATTACGTTTATTTATTTGTGTATGAACAACTACCTACTTTCAGATAAATTATCTCATTCTTGTCAAGTTGAATGGACACTAGACAATGTAAGAAGTAAATTTCTAGATTATACAGATTTTCCTGGGTGAGGATGAAAAGAATATTGACCTCATCAGGTGACCTTGTCAAGATATTTAATTTCTCTCTTCTATACTTATTATAATTTAATACACTATTGATGTTTATTTAAGTTTACTCCATTCATGAGGTTATTTGGAGGATGAACTAATGTTGATAGCAATCTCACATATTCTCAGATAGGAGATTCCAGATAAGTGCCAAGTGGTAAGAACAAAACAGAGTTCAACTGTTAAACATTAAGAAAGTGTTATTCAGTGGTTTCAGTTTGTTCAGAAGCAGTGTAGGCCACCTCAGATCACCAGAATTACTTTGATGCTTTTTGTTATGCTAGCATGATATAAAAATCTGCTTGGGAACTAAATATTTGGCACTCTCTTTTGTTTTTACTGACTAGTGTGTGACATCATGGTTTCTGCCAGTGTGCCCTGCTTTCGGGTAATTCAGCTCTTACCTCCATTGCTCCTCTCCTTTTCACATCCTGGCTAACCTCTGATCAACCTTCAGAACCTGCATTCTTGGTGGGGTGTCCCTGTTTTGGGTGCTCCCTTTCCACCTCATGCTTCCATCCTAACCCTACTGGGTGGTTTGCACCTGCTTATTTATTGGCTGGTCTCCTTAACAAGACCACAAGCATCTAGAAATAGAAACGATGTGTTGCTCACTTCAGAATCTCTTGTAGAGGACCCATGCTCCATGACCCTTACAGCAAGGACGGTAAATCCGCAGTGGTGTAGGACTGTCTGCCTGTCTGCATCTCTCCTAGAATGGTAAGACGGAGCATGCTTGTGGTGATCGCCTCAAGGAACAGGGAGAGGCAGCATGGCACACTGTTCAAGAATAAGGACTCTGGATCCAGGCTGCCTGAGAGTAAACCTTCGCTCTGTCACTTTCTAGCTGTGTAACCTTGAAGAAGTTACTTATCCTTTCTGTGCCCAGTGCCCCTCATCAGTAGAATGAGGATAATACATACTAGGAGGCTGTTGTCAGGATTAAATGAGATAGTATACTTCAACTGTTTAGAATCATGGTAGTTCATAGTAAACACTTACTCAATGTTAGCTACTATTTTAGGGATACTGACCCTAATGCACAGTATACTAATGTATAGTATATTACCTTATGTAGTCTATTAAGGTTAGCCACAGAGAAATGTATGTTGAAATGTTGGAGACCTAGTAGAAGAGATAATAGTTTTAAGACCCTTGGCTCTCAAATAGAAGGCACATTTGAAGGGGACCTAACATGAAACCATAAGGCTTGGCTTGGTGCAGTGGCTCATGCTTGTAATCCCAGTACTTTGGGAGGCCAACATGGGTGGATATTTGAGGTCAGGAGTTCGAGGCCAGACTGGCCAACAAGGTGAAACCCTGTCTCTACTAAAAATACAAAAATGAGCTGGGTGTGGTGGCGGGTGCTCATAGTTCCAGCTACTCAAGAGGCTGAGGCAGGAGAATCACTTGAACCCGGGGGGGTGGAGGTTGCAGTGAGCCAAGATTGCACCATTGCACTCCAGCCTGGGCAACAGAGGGAGTGAGACTCTGCCTCAAAAAATAAATAAATATATATAAAATAAAATAAATAAGGCTTGTGTAATTTAAAAATTGTTGGTCACCTCTGTCATAGCATTGAGTTAGAGATAAGTAATAATTTAAAGTTGTCAACTGGATACTCTTGGTTCGATTCTAAAATATGTTCAGGTAGGTTACTTGAAGACTGAATAAAATGTCAGATACACTTTTGATTGACCCAAGCTTCTTTTGCTGCAAGACCATCTGTATATTTTTACCTCAACACAAAGCCATGTACACCCACATCCACACACGGATTCTTGACCCAAGCTTAGCAATACTGGCCATGCCCTAAGGCATCTCAGGACAGTATTTGTTATTTTAGGAATTTCCCATCTTGAAGCACAGCCTTCTCTGTGATGTCAGTTTATTCAGACTTAAAAGTCTGCATGTAAACCTGTTATTGTGCCTACTTTAAGTATTATGACTCAGTGCCTCATTTCTCACTTACAGCCAAGCAAACTCCCCAATTATCCACACACGAATGGCGATGTGGTATGGATGGTGCTAAGCAACAGTGACTTTGGGACCATGAGATGTTCCTTTTACATTACAGTTTACTTTGGCTAACAAAGATTAGCCAACATTAGATTTAGTCCTACTGTGGATGATTTTTAAATTTCTGTGAATAATTTTCAAGAATTAGTAGTCCTATGTAGACACTCACTGATCATTTTACATACTATTAGAGAGGCAGGTGGTGGAGAGGAGAAGGGTGAGGTATTGGAGTTTGACTCAGCTCTGATCCTGGCTGAATCCTCATCCTTGCTCTTCTGTTATATTAGGTAGAGTGCAGTTGCCTTGACTGGATAACAGAGGTAGTATTTCCTGTTCTGAATGTTAAGAGGATGAGAGAAGATAAAATATTGGGGAGATACTGGCCCAAAGATGTGAAATTTCAGTTAGGAGGAATAAAATATATACATAATTTAAAAACGTATATATAGAGAGACCAGTTTTATATCTATTTATAAATTCATTTCAGCATTCCTGATTGCCTAAATATGTTTCCTGAAGTTACCTTTGGACAATGTGTAACATATTAGGTTGGTGCAAAAGTAATTGCAGTGTTTGTCGTTACTTTTAATAGCAAAAACTGCAATTACTTTTGCACAGACCTAATATTTCTGCTTCCCTAATTAGGTAATGAGCTAAATAAAATCCTTGAAACATGTTCATTTGAGAAAATAAAAAGAAAACGTCTATAAAGCATACACCACAGTGACACATGGTAGGTAATCAATCATTGTTACCTGTTATTAATATATGCAACTTCTAGAATTCTGAACTACCCTAATGAAAATCACAGCACATGGAAGGATAATGGGCATATGTCTATTATAATCTAGCCACAGAAAAGCAGTTTTTTTGTTTAGGTACCCCCCTCCCAAATGTCTTTATTTTGGGTTTCCTAAATGTAAGAATTCTCTATGAAGTTTCCATATATAAGTAGACACTTATAAATTATTCCATCCTACTTTCACCACCATTTGGGAGGCACCTGCCACTATTTTGCAAGTCTTGTTGGACGCCTCCGGTAGGAAGTACTGTGGCATCTGCCAGGCAGTGGGAGAGAACCCAGCAGAGGGGGAGGCTGAGTGTCTCATAATAAAGACTGGACTGTGGCAGCCTCAGAGATACACAGGATGAGCGGGCACCCCACATAACTGGGGCCCCAAAAGAATGAGGTGTATTTTGGGGAAATGCAGATCATTGCTGTAGAATACTTACTTATATAAAAATAAAATCAATTCATGCAGTTATATAGATCTTGGATTGTATTTAATATAAGACAATGCATTGAATAAAAAGTTTTTTGTTAGACCAATAGAATTCAATTTTGAAATGTTATATTTGATAATATATGAGTGTACTTTCTGGATTTTAAACTTTGTAAAAAAAAAACTTACGTAGTTAATTGGAAAATGTGTTTTGGCTGTTACTACTCTTGATTAAAATGAGGAGCAGGATACTGTTTGAAAAACACACAATATTGAAGGATGGCAGAAGACCTGGCTTCTAGCTCTGTGACCTTCAGCAAGGTCACTTCACTTTTCTGGGGATCTTAAAAGGATGAGGTGCTTTCGTTTGTTAAAACCGATCTTGCTTTGTTTTGGGAGGGGATGCTCTTAACTTTTTCAGCTCCAACATGCCCTGATTCTAATTGGTATCCTCACCTCTTTTGTGCCGGAAGAAAAGGCAGCCCGAGGGCATTCATTAAAAAATCCCGTGCCCTGAAGCCCTTGAGCCACTGAGAACTTAACCAGCCAGGGAGAGAGAAAATTCCCATCTTTCTGAAATGACAACTAAAAATATGTTGCATTGATTGGGTTTTTTATATTTATAAAATCTTTTACTTAAAGTGTACATAAAAGGATGATGGCGTGACAAGAGCTTCGGTTTGGAATCACAGTTTTGGGTTTTAAATCATGGGTCTACAATTTATTTGGCTGAAACATGAAGGAACAAGTAATTTAATCTCCCAGAGCTTTAGTTTCCTCATTTGTAAAATGAGTATAGTAATATGCATCTCCCAGGCTTATGATGAAGACTGAATATCATAATGTTTGTAAAAAAAATCTTAGCACACACAGAAAAGTCCTAGTACAATCAGCTGGCAGTAATAGTAGCTGTTGTTAGCATGGACATTGACTTGAACTACATCTGAGTGTGTTTGGGAGAACCGTGGTAAAGCATGGACATTGACTTGAACTACATCTGAGTGTGTTTGGGAGAACCGTGGTAATGTTTACTTTGCAAAAACATGCTCTTCTTATTGTTTCATCACACTTTACTGTAATTATTGGTTTAATGTCTGACTATCCCCAGTAGACTATACAATCTGGATCTGTGAGCCAGGGCCATGTCCCTCTTATCTGCCCTGAACACCTGATTAGCACAATGCCTGGCATGTCATTTCTGTAGAGGTAACCAGAGGAGGTTATATCAGCTCCCCATAGATGGCAAACTTAAATCAGAATAGGAATTTGGGTGCCAGGAAGACAGAAGTAGGAGGTTCAGCATTCCATTTCCTTAGGATTACTCTAAATGGCTAAAATATGAGTTGAAGTATGAAATGCATCAGAATCAAGGTCTCTAGGTTGGTGTAGCTCTGGCCAGCTCAACATGAAATGAGAGCCATGCACAACAGCCTACAGCACCACATACAGCCGGGTGGAGAGTGACTGCACCTTAGATCTTTATGGTTTCTTCTTTGAGAAAAAGTAAGTTATCTGTGTTTTAATTTCTGTTAGAAGTAAATTTGTTCCCCATTCCGTTTCTAAAGTCACTTAGTGACGTTATTAATGTATATTGAAGTTATACATGCAGGTTTTGATTAGTCCATCAACCAAGATCCTCTAAAAACAATGTTTTCCTCCATAAATGAAGTTCTGTCCTCAATCTGAAAGTCATGGATATGGATTGGTCCAGTGTCATGTAGATTTATAACCTTTCAGAATAATGAAGAAACTTTGGTGTTAGTCATAAAGAGGGCACACTCTGAGCAGGAAGGCTGGCCGAGGGCCAGGAGGATATTGTTCACAAAAGACCTGCAACAGAGAATCTGAAATTTGGATAATCTTACCAACGTGTTGAAATCAGCTTCTTAGTGTACCAAAAAGGAAGAAAGATTTCCAGACAGAGACTAAATAAGTCTCCTAATCAATGTGAAAGAATATGTGCCTGGGAACAAACTGGAGTGGATATTATGGTCACCTCTTTCTCAGTCATGTCTTTCAATAACACACGTCAGTTTTTTTTGTCTGTTTATTATTTGTGTTTTTTAATTTTTATTTATTTGTGTGTGTGTGTTTTTTTATTGTACTTTAAGTTCTAGGGTACATGTGCACAACGTGCAGGTTTGATACATAGGTTTACATGTGCCATATTGGTTTGCTGCACCCATCAACTCATCATTTACATTAGTTATTTCTCCTAATGCTATCCTTCCCCACTAGCCCCCACCCTGTGTCCAAGTCTCATCGTTCAGTTCCCACCTGTGAGTGAGAACATGTTGTGTTTGGTTTTCCGTCCTTGTGATAGTTTGCTGAGAATGATGGTTTCCAGCTTCATCCATGTCCCTGCCAAGGACATGAACTCATCCTTTTTAAAGGCTGCATAGTATTCCATGGTGTATATGTGCCACGTTTTCTTAATCCAGTCTATCACTGCTAGACATTTGGGTTGGTTCCAAGTCTTTGCTATTTTGAATAGTGCCGCAATAAACATACGAACACATGTCAGTTTTTGCCAGATACACACGGAGAGGTGTGAATTAAAGTCACTGTTGAGTAAGTTTCTGATACGTCTTTCAACAGAAAGAAGAAAAAGTCTCTGAAAGAACATGCCACCAAATTAAAAAAAAAAATTCTGGGGTAGACGTATGGTTTCTGAAATAATCTCTAAATGAATACTGTCTATTAAATGTTTGTCTCCAACATAATTCACACTGAAATTCAAATGGAAATGATTTTTTCCTTGGAATAGAGTCAATATATAGTGACTTAAGATATTTTTCAAAAAGGGCCATGTGTGGTGGCTCACACCTGTAATCTCAGCCCTTTAGGAGGCTGAGGTGGGTGGATCACCTGAGGTCAGGAGTTCGAGACCAGCTTGGCCAACATTGGGAAACCCCATCTCTACTAAAAATACAAAAATTAGTTGGGCATGGTGGCACACACCTGTAATCCCAACTACTCGGGAGGCTGAGGCAGGAGAACTGCTTGAACCCGGGAGGTGGAGGTTTGCAGTGAGCTAAGATTGCACCATTGCACTCCAGCCTGGGCAACACAGTGAGACTCCATCTCAAAAAAGAAAAAGATATATTAAAAGGATATATTTTAAAAGATATTAAATATTAATATAAGCCAAACTCATGATTCCTAAATTCCTCCAGAAAGTTTCAATATGGCTTAACGTAGACCCACTTCCTCATCCACCTGGGTAATTTATCCTGTAATTTGTAGTAATACTGTATCTGTGTTTGTAATGCTTCTTTCAGTGAACTCATTGTGCCAAGCTATGCTTATCATTTCTATCATCTTCATCCCCCAACTGGCCACTCTTAATAATGCGATATTTATTTATTTGTGATCAACCATGGTATCTGGCATTGGCATTCTATTTTAGTGAAGTTCAATATTTTCAGAAAAATCTCAGACCATTTTTTCAGGGCATATTTACACTAAGAGTAATATTAAGGTATAGTTTCAGGAGAGAAGATAGCCTAACCTGTACTGGGGAAAAAAAGTCGAGAAAAATAGCTAATGTTGTATAATTATAGTCATCCTATAATAATATACTTCATGCAGAACTTTTCAGTTATGCTCACTCCTTTAGTTGTCTGCAGCAAAAAGGGTGCCAACAGACAGATCTGATGCCATCTTCTAGGATTTCCAGGTGTTTCAGGGGCCAAATGACATGCACCTCCAGTTTAGCAGGCATGCTGCTTGTTGTGTGTGCATAATCTCACTAAAACAACATAAAAGTAGGGCTGACTGCAGAAATCCAGGGCATCTTTTTCAGATGTGTAACACAGTATTTAATGAAAGTATCTTTTCTGAAACTCCCAGTTCAGCATTCCTGATCTGGCCAACTCTTTTTTCACTTGTGGACTTCCTGCTCAGTCCTCGTGTGTGTGTGTGTGTGTGAACTAACATGAAAGCAAAAGCAACCTTTCGTTTTCTAACTACAGTCTGCCTACATGATTTGCGCTGTAGAACAGAATAAACAGATGGAAAGCGTGGCAAGGTTAATAAGGCAGAGTGTGTGTGTGCAGACCAAGGGTGTTTTCCCCACTTATACAAACCCTCTGTCTCTGCCATTGCCCCTTAAGGGAACCTGCGTAAGTTTCTCAGATGCCAGAGCACAGTTAGTGCTCCAGAGCAGGAAGGGCTTCCCCCTAGTTGCAGCTGTTCCTTGCCCCATCTAGCACCCAGATGTCCCAGGAAAGGCAACACAAGAGTGAGTAAAGAAATGGTCACAGAGCAGCATTTATTGTGCACATAACTCCATCCCAACTGAAAATGCACAAGTGGGTCCCGTGTCCCTGATCAATGTGATATGTGTCTTAAAATACTGAGGTTCACTAAAATAGGATGCCAGTGCCAGGTACCATGCATGCTTGATTAAAAGCACACCCTGCTTCCTGCTCCCCTGGCTAGTGATGGGCCCATCCTATTACACCACTCTGCCTGCGACTCAGACCACACCAGAAAGCCTGCCCATGTGCAGAGCCAGCGTTCAGAGATAGTGACGCTTCAAGTAGGAGGGGGTGCAGCAAGGCTCAGGACAACCCCAGGCAGCACTGGGTGGCCTCCATCTGATACTGAAGCCTGGCCTTGGCTCTTGAACTTGGCTCCCCTGCACCCTAGGGATGGAACTAACCTTGGGCCCTGTGTTGCCTTCCCCTGGACCTCTTACTCTCCCCTGGACCTCTTACTCTCTTCTGTGCTATCAAAACAGACCCTCCGACCCTGGCTTTATTTTATACTGAAAAGCACCGAGATTTCTTTTGTCTTGCAATGGAAGTTTATGGGCCCCCAAATGAGAGTTACTCTTTATAAAAACAAACAAAAACCTAAAATCAACCTATTCTTCTGGAGAAAGCTAAACAAGCATGAGAACACACATAGTCACTGAGATTTTGGTGTACTTTTCTCATTCCTTGTTCTCTGGGTGAACTAAAAGGATTTCCTCTAGTCCGCTACTGTAAGTGATCTTGTTTTTTGTCCTCAGTAGCACTGTTCGTACATTTGTTTCATGGCCTTCCCAGGGAAGGACTGTCTCGTTTATCTTTGCATCTGCTCCTGCTGTGGTCATCGGCAGAGCACTATGACCTGCCATCTGGGAGATGCATAATGGTAATTTATCACTAAATGATAGCTATTGATTCATTTCCCCACTAGACTGCAGTGATTAATGACGATTTGCACATAGCAGGTGCTTAGTAAACATTTACTAAATTGAACTAACATGACAGCAAAAGCAACCTTTCGTTTTCTAACTACAGTCTGCCTACATGATTTGCGCTGCAGAACAGAATAGACAGACGGAAAGCTTGGCAAGGTTAAGGCAGAGTGCAGAGGAAAGGTGCTGGCTGAGTCAGGAGACCCTGGCTGTGACTACTTTTGCTTTGACCTTGCCCCCGTGGATGCCCTCATTTCCTTTCAGGATGTTGGGATGGTCTAATGGCTATAAAAACACTTTGGGAAGAGTTTACAGCATTTTACAGCCACAAGGCGTTATTATTTCCTTTACAATTTTCAATAGCAAAAAAACATAATGAGCATTTAGTAAATGTTGACTATCAGTGTTAAATACTGTTTACTCCCCAAATAAGTGAGCTGTAATACTTGTGTAATGCTTTCTCACAGGTATGAATTAGGAGCCGCTCTGTTTATTGGATGGGCAGGAGCCTCACTGTGCATAATTGGTGGTGTCATATTTTGCTTTTCAATATCTGACAACAACAAAACACCCAGGTATGAAAAGAGACAAAATGATCTGTTAAAAAGTAGAATGCTATTCTAAATCATTACATGTGGGACAAATTACAGATAGTTCATATGATTCTTAGAAACTTCCAAAATCCAGAATTGGAAAAGGTTAGGAGTACAGTTAATTTTTTAAAGTTTTACCATTATTATATTACAAAGAAAATTCTGTAAGTAGAAATAAGGGTCTGAATATGAGGACATGTTCTTCACTTTGGCCTCATCATAATTTTCCTGTAGGTAGGCAGGAATGTTGATGGCCTCCACTAAGTCTCCTGGGTTCCAGGAAGACGAGTTTTAAAACATGATTTTGTAAGAGGATAACTGAACAAATGACCAAGTCATGAGTTTCTTCTGCAGAGATTCTCCATCCCACCAGTTATTCAGACATGACACTGAAAATACTTCTTGGGGCAAGAGAGAAGAAAGCTATTTAAGAAAGAGGAAGACTTACATTTAGATACTGGCAAAGACGGGCTGAAACAGTTTCTTCCCATTTTTGTTTGCCCTATGCGTAGAATAGAACCTACCAAACTATGTTTTACCTTTCAGATACGCATACAACGGGGCCACATCTGTCATGTCTTCTCGGACAAAGTATCATGGTGGAGAAGATTTTAAAACAACAAACCCTTCAAAACAGTTTGATAAAAATGCTTATGTCTAAAAGAGCTCACTGGCAAGCTGCATCTTGAGTTTATTATAAAAGCGAACTGTTCACAAAATGATCCCATCAAGGCCCTCCCATAATTAACACTCAAAACTATTTTTAAAATATGCATTTGAAGCATTTGTTGATTGTAATGGATGTAAGTGTTCTTACACAGTTATATACTAATCATTTTCTGTTGTGGCTTTCTATAAAAAATAAACAGGTTATTTACAGGATTTATAAAATGTTTTCTACATTTACTACCAAAAGTTCAAGAAGTATTTGTACTCTGGCCTTTTTAATCATTCATAGATAGAAGTCTTCGTACCCACTCCTTATGTTTCTTTTCATTCATAAACAGGTATATAAGGAACAATGTCTTATAAACAGCATGGCGGCAATCTGAGAATAGTCCTCAAAAGGTGTCCAGGTTAAATAGACAGGTTACTGGCTGCATACAGGCAAATTCTAGGTTTTTGTTGTTGTTGTTGTTAGCATTCTACAACATGTATTTAAAAAGCTAAATATTTTGTTGAAGCAGCAAGTTATCTGGCATAACTTAACTTCTACAGGATGAGAGAATCTTGCTTACTCATGGCCATCTCCACATGCCCATGGCCGCTCAGTAGACTGTTGAAAAAGCAAAGCCACACCATTCTCTTTGATGTATGCAGAGAGTTACGTAGCAGGGGATGTCCTCTGATTTATTCCACTGGCACCATTAGTGAATGTTTAGTTGTTTTCATAAATGATGCTGTGATGAAGACTCATGTACATATTTAGCAAATGTTACGTTTCTTACATGTGTCTGTCATGACTGTAATTCATTATGACTGCTCCAGCAAGAGCTAATGGGGCCAATATATTATTGCCTGTCATGTGGCACATCCATGTTAAGGGGCTGAGCTTCCCTGGCACAGAATGCAGAGCCCTGAACTAGGGCATCAGCAGAAGCTGAGATAGAGATATTGGTCGTGGTTGACTGTGGAGCCAATTAAAACCTGTTTATGCCTAGTGTTCCATTATTGGAACGCTAAGCGTGTGGGAGTTATTTATATCCTACTGCTCAAGGTCATCGCCAAGGTCTGATTGGAAAAATTCAAAAAATTGCAACCTTAGGCATAAATGGGTTAAGGACATCCCAAGCCCACGTGGTATGTGCCTCACTCAGAACTGGCGGGCTGAGTTCTATCTAGTATGTCTTCCAGAACCTATTTATGGAACTAACTGGATAACTGAGACACTTGTCATTTCTAAAGACATTTAAGTTGTTCCAGGGATTTCTGAACAAAGACACAGCCTTCCTCCTAGAGCCAGCCCTATATAACATGCCCACAAGGGCAACATGCCTTTCATGTCCTGTCTCACTCACTCCTCACAGCCATCCTAGGAGATACATACTGTTTTCATCCTGCATTTACAGAAACAGAAATGAAAGCAGAGAGCTTAAGTAATTTGCCACAGTGATGTCAAAACTAGGCCTTTGAACCAAGGCAGTCTAGGGTAAAATATCGTTTCAAAGTATGAATAAGAATTGGTATCTGTGTTATCTTTGAGTAAGAAACTGTCTGATATGAATCACAACATGGATGAATGTAGTATTTTCCTGAAGTGTGAAAGACTTAAAAGAAAAATCACATTGTAGGAACAGCTCCAGTCTCCAACTCCCAGCGCGAGCGACACAGAAAACACAGTGATTTCTGCATTTTCAACTGAGGTACTGGGGTTATCTCACTAGGGAGTGCCGGACAATCGGTGCAGGTCAGCTGCTGCAGCCCGACCAGCGAGAGCTGAAGCAGGGCGAGGCATCGCCTCACCTGGGAAGCACAAGGGGGAAGGGAATCCCTTTTCCTAGCCAGGGGAACTGAGACACACAACACCTGGAAAATCGGGTAACTCCCACCCCAATACTGCGCTTTAAGCAAACGGGCACACCAGGAGATTATATCCCACACCTGGCCGGGAAGGTCCCACGGCCACGGAGCCTCCCTCATTGCTAGCACAGCAGTCTGCGATCTAACCACAAGGCAGCAGCAAGGCTGGGGGAGGGGCGCCTGCCATTGCTGAGGCTTAAGTAGGTAAACAAAGCCGCTGGGAAGCTCGAACTGGGTGGAGCTCACAGCAGC
>NW_016819762.1:1284378-1305463 GCF_001698545.2 Rhinopithecus bieti | reverse complement strand
GCACTATTCACAATAGCAAAGACTTGGAATCAACCCAAATGTCCATCTGTGACAGACTGGATTAAGAAAATGTGGCACATATACACCATGGAATACTATGCAGCCATAAAAAAGGATGAGTTTGCGTCCTTTGTAGGGAGATGGATGCAGCTGGAAACCATCATTCTTAGCAAACTATCAAAAGAACAGAAAACCAAACACCGCATGTTCTCACTCATAGGTGGGAACTGAACAATGAGATCACTTGGACTCGGGAAGGGGAACATCACACACCCGGGCCTATCATGGGGAGGGGGGAGGGATTGCATTGGGAGTTCTACCTGATATAAATGACGAGTTGATGGGTGCTGACGAGTTGATGGGTGCAGCACACCAACATGGCACAAGTTTACATATGTAACAAACCTGCACGTTATGCACATGTACCCTAGAACTTAAATAATAAAAAAAAAAAAAGAAAAATCACATTGTTCAGAGGTGCTCAATGGAAAGAAAATGAACAAGTTTGTTAAAAATAAAAATAAAAAATTCCATACCTTGATAATCCTTGAAATATCTTTTGCAGAAATACAAATTAACTGAAAGACATAAAGGTAGATTAGGTCCTACACGCCAGTGTGGGACAGGGTTGTGTGGGTTTGCATTTCAAACACATTTGTTATTCAAAACTGGTGAAGATAATGCTTAGATTATACTGAAGAATTTAGGGAGGGTGGGGTATGAAGGTCCGTTAGAAACCTGAGAACACATTAGTTGGGCATCGGTAAGGGGCAACACAAAGGAATGGTTCCCCTCAAAAACGAACAAACCAAATTTTATACAAAAAATGAGATGCAGCCAAGCGTGGTGGCTCACACCTAGAATCCCAGCACTTTGGGAGGACAAGGTGGGTAGATCATTTGAGGTTGGGAGTTCGAGACCAGCCTGACCAACATGGTGAAACCCCGTCTCTACTAAAAATACAAAAAAATTAAGCCAGGCATGGTGGTGGGCACCTGTAATCCCAGTTACTCGGGAGGCTGAGGCACGAGAATCGCTTGAATCTGGGAGGCAAAGGTTGTAGTGAGCCGAGATGGCGCCACTGCACTCAAGCCTGGGCAACAGAGTGAGACTCTGTCTCAATTAAAAAAAAAAAAAAAAAAAGATACAACTAACCAAGTAAGTTAAAGGAAGGGCTTTTAAGACACAGATGTCGTGACTTAATTTAAATACTGGGTTTACTTAGCAAAAGTTTATTTCCCCAGGGCCTTCCGCTCAGGAATGAAAACATAGCAGACACAAAACATGGAATAGAGAGACCTGGCTTAAAGTCTCCCCTTGACACTTTGTACCTGCATGGCTTCTGGCAAGTTACTTAATAACTCTCAGTTTCTCACACCTTTAGCATGAGGATTATAATAACTACATCACAAAGTTGTAATTAAATGAATTAGTGCATGTTCAAAACCAAACCAGACCAAGTGGTTCTATAAATATCTGTTGAATAAATAACTGAATGAACAAAGTGACACATGGGTCATCTTAGGTATGGTGTATTTTTGTAGATTGCCATTCTCTGTCCTACTACATGAAACTTGGATTCAGCCTTCACTAAAGCTTTTAGAAACATACATATAAAGTGAGTATATCTGCATGAAATAGCCCCTATAGGAAGTTGGAAAAATTGTTTTAGAGGGCAAGTATGGCTTACAAGTAAAAAGGATCCCAGGGTGGGTGGAAACAGATAAAGATTTGTTCTAGCCATTAGAACAGGATGTGATATGGCACAGCTATCAAGGCCAGATTCTCCCTCTGTAAGACCTCTAGTAAGTATAAATTTAACTCAGAATTCATCTCTAATAACACAGCCACAGTCACAATGACATAACGGAGTGCTTTACTGAAAAGGTTGACAAATGAAAAGAGATCTAAAACCCAACAAATCTTTTAGTTAAAAGGTTACTTTTCTTGGAAACAGAATATAGTACCACCAAGTTATAAAATGCAAAAAACAGTTTATATGAACTTTCTGACTTTCGACAATGTCATTGTTTAAGAATGTAACTAAATTACTTTTGAGGTATTTCATAATACATGTTGGGTATTTTAAAAGTAAAAAAAAAAGTTACATAGATGACTTCAGTAATGACTCAAATATTTTCTATTTAGTCTGATAAATTAATCGGCTATTAAAATAACTACACTTTATTCATAAAATATCCAAGATAAAGAATATACTATATAAAATAACCAACCATTTAATAGTAACATGCTTACAGTTTCTCAAAGCTGAATGTGACAAATGTACTTCAGGAAAATGTATTTAACATTGGACCTAGCTATATTCTAATTCTAAACTTACTTTTTTGGGGTGTGGAGGGGTGGAGTCTTCTATATTGCCCACGCTGGTCTTGAACTCCTAGGCTCAAGCGATCCTCCCACCTTAGCCTCCCAAGTAGCTGGAATTAAAGGTGAACACCACCACACTCGGATTAAACTTACTTCTATATGAAAAATAACCAGACTAACTTTTAGGGACTAGTGGTTCTACCAATTCAATTTTAAGACCACTAACAGAATTTTATAATATAAACACCTTTGATGTTACAGCATACGTAAGAAAAATATTTTAAAGTTTTAGTAATTCAAACCAAAACCTGCTGTACGTTAAAAAAAAATTCACTTAAAATTAGTTGGAAAAAAAAACACTTAACACTACAGTACTGTTCTGAAGAAAAAACTTTTATGACTTCAATGACATATTATTTTTAAGCAGCAGCAGAAGTCTTAAACACCTTTATATGCTTCAAAATACTGTTGATGATCTGATTTTCAATACTGTAATAGGTGTCATTAAAGAGACCATTGTTCTTTGAATCAGTCTCTGTGTTGCTGTTGGAAACACAGTAAGGCAGAAGCACTGGAATCATGGAGGCAAGTTACTGAAACACTGTGATACTGAAATACTGCTGGCTTCTGGAAGAATCTTCTGACATGTGGAATTAGACATCTGAAGAATCGCTCCAATCAGTCACAGTTACTAAGCTGCTTTTTAATGTGCTTGATTCATTTTCTTGAAGTCCTGTAAGTGGTGGGGAGAGGCAGAAGAGAAGGCCTCAACGGTTAAACAACCACATTGTCAAGTCTATAAAAATCTGTAATTTCATATTGTCATTGATCACTCAGTGTCTAAATGTGTTCATGAATCCTCATCTCCCAACCCCCATGAGCTATGTATAGGATGCCACTTTAAAATCCAACAATGAATTGGTCGCATCTCTAGGATACACTCACAGGACCCTTGGATGCAAGCTTCCGCCCTGCAGCCTACAAACAGCAGGAGTCACATCCTGCTTCCCACTCCTTCCCCAGCATTCAGCTCAGGGCCTGGATGTTGAAGGTGCTCAGTACATTTGTGTTGTTGTTACTGACTCTGAGTGAATAGATGGTAAAGAAAGAAGGATGAAATTAGCAAGCCAAGTAGAGATTAAGTGTTAAAAAACAGATTTTCTAGGGTAGATAGGCTTAACAATGAAGTCAATTTTAAAATGCCATGATTTTGAGCCACTGAAATAGAGTGCAGAGAATTCCACTCAAGTTTGACTGTAGAAATGTGTTCCTCCAGGGGCACAGGTTTATGATGTCGGAGTCAAGAGACAGGAGATTTCCTTAGGGCATCCTCTTGGCCGTGTAAAGAGTCACTGTAATGCAAACAGGGTCTCCTGGTTTCCAATAATTACAGTTGATGCTTAGACAGCACAGATAACTGATGCCAGTTATGCAACAGCTATGTTATAACTGGACAATGTGAGAGAAAAGGTAGCATGAAGGACAGAGGCAGCAACAGCTTATCTTACAAAGGGGTGAGAGGCTGCTGAAAATGAAAAGAGCAAGGGTGGAGATGTGCAGGTATTAATTTAAAATTACAGGCTGAGTGCAGTGGCTCACATCTGTAATCCCAACAGTTTGGGAGGCTGGAGCGGGAGGATCATTTGAGCCCAGGAGTTTGAGACCAGCCTGGGCAACCTGGTGAGACCCCATCTCTAATAAAAACAAAAAAAGTAATATAAGTAGGAGTACAAAAACAGTGAAGAAGGCATGAGAGGTGTGGTGGGTATGAAAATGAGCCAAGTCCCCACCTGTCTTTGCAGGACATCAACAGTTACTATCTAAAGCTGATGAATCAACAGAGTGATTTAAGGCCATTACTGAGAGGCACAGAGGTACCACTAATGAAGGTGGTGCGATGGCATAGAGAAGCCTTCTGAACTACTCAGCTTTCAACATGTGCAAGAATTACTTTGACAAAAAAATTAAAATTTTCTAATTTAAAAAAATTAACTGAGTTATTAGGCTTATCTAGGCTCTAGATTGGGGGATATGAAAATCATTTCAAGTGATCATCTCATAGTATTTCATCCCACTGACTACAATGCTACAAAAGAAACCTCCCTTGGGAGAAAATGAAGAAAAATATTTAATAGGGAAACAGACTAATACAGAAAGATTGCCAGAAGAGTGGTCTCATTCAGGTGTATGATCAGAAATTTTAATTCCTAAAAGGCATCTTCATGAAGAGAATATGTGTATAGACATTTTCAAAAATAATATAAAAGCCAGGCATGGTGGAGAACATCTGTAGTCACAGCTACTCAGGAGGCTGAGGCAGGAGGATTGCTGGAGCCCAGGAGTTTGAATCCAGCCTAGGCAACATAGTGAGACCCCATAGCAAAAGAGTCTCACTCTTTTGCCAGGTTGCAGTGCAGTGGCGTGATCTCAGCTCACTGCAACCTCCGCTTCAGGTTCAAGCAATTCACCTGCCTCAGCCTCCTGAGTAGCTGGGACTACAGGCACACACCACCACGCCCAACTAATTTTTATTTTAGTAGAGACGGGGTTTCACCATGTTGGCCAGGATGGTCTCGATCTCTTGACCTTGTGATCTGCCCGCCTCGGCCTCCCAAAATGCTGGTATTACAGGCGTGAGCCACTGCACCCAAACAAAACAAAACAAAAAATTTAAAGAATACAAACAATTTGGGGGCTACGAGTGGTGGCCCATGCCTGTAATCCCAGCACTCTGGGAGGCTGAAGTGGGAGGACTGCCTCAGTTACTGGGGAGGCTGAGGTGGGAGGGCTGCTTGAGCCTAGAAGGTTAAGGCTGCAGTAAGCCATGACGGCACCACTGTACTCCAGCCTGGGTGACAATAACACCCTGTTTCAAAAAATAAAATAAAATAAATTTAAAATGTAAAGACTAAAGATTAGTCCTATAATTAAATAAAAATAACAGTATATATGAATCAGTAAGTTATACCTATCCACTCCTTATTTAAATAATATAAAGAAAGCACTGACAGCTTTCTTTCTTGTCTGATGATACACTAGCATAATTACATATTTATAAAGATGAAACACAACTAATAAGAAAATGGACTGAGCTTGTATTAGAGGGGAAAGCAGCGAACCTTCTCCCTTTGGCCCCTTAGCATTAAATGCGCCCCCGGCATTTAGCACATGAGCAAAATGTGGTTCATTTTTCACAGGTGGAGGTTCCTTCTGTTCTTTTCCAGATTTTTTTCCCAAAGATATCTCCTCCTCTAGGGATGATATGTCCCAGTCTTCATCCTCCACATCTGCACACTAAAAGAAAGGCATGGAGAATAATTAATGTTTCTTAAAAAAAAAACAACAAAAACCGGTGCCCCTCAATCATTTTATTGGTTAGACTGAGCATCTAACATTGAACCATAAGGAAAGAAGTGGGGAACTATTAATACTTCCAAATCTAGTCATTTCTGCAGGGCAATGAAATGGATTTGGAAGTTGGTATTCTGAAATCTGAATCATCTCTTTTTCATTTCTGCCATGGAAATATATGTTTCCTACTCTATCAATCATGTAGAAAATTCCAGAAATGCTACACTGTAGGGGTATGAAACTCTAAAAGGCAGGGTGCTCTGGAGTAGGAGTGAGGTCTGCTCTCGCTTCTTACCTCTGTGATAATAATGACATCTAACTGTGGGCACATCACACCAAGGCCTGGAGAGATAGCCCCCAACTGGAAGGTGCACACGGTTCTAGCATGTCCTTCCTAAAGAAAGATGCTTTTGCGCTCTCTTGAATGACACAGGACTTTCTGTCATTTTTGGCTTGTGTAACACAAATAGAATTAACTAATAAAAGTAATCTGACAAAATGCCCTGGACTGGAAGACCAGTCAACACAGATGATTCATTGCTGTGCCCAGAAATACAATGGGAGAACTCCATCCACAGAAACACTTCTGGCATCCTGGCTGTTAGAACCGCTGGGAAAATGTTTGGGCTTCTTCTCTAATGCAGACAGGGGAACTTGAGCTCCACCCTCACTTCAGCTCCCAAGTGGGGCTAAACCCTTAAAAGTCCCTAAGGTCTCATGCGAGGGTAGTGGAGAAGATCTGAAGGGCCCCAATTCTGGTCAGTCACAAATTTCTTTGTACAAATCATTTGATATCTGCAAGTATCAAATAATACATGTGACAGGATTTTGAAAACCTGTAAAGTGTGATGCTTATTATATATTGTTGCAGTTATCACACCAGTATCTTTGACTGTCTATGGAATGGAAAGAAATGCAATACTGAGAACAAGAAAGGTGAAAACCTCAACCTCTACTATAGCAGCTAACTATCTGTTTTATATTTCACTACAAAAAGTATGACCATTAAGGTGTTGTCAAAAGACAAATAAATGTATATCTAGAAAGTAAAAGTGATTTCACCTTTAGTTCTTGTAATCCTTCTTTTTTGATAAACATCTCAGGAACATTAGTTCCACCAACTGGTTTATTCACATATTTGCGATGTGAAAACATCGTTTCAACTTTTTCAGTAGGTGTTTTAATGGTGGCTCCTATAAGATCAATAAAAATTAGGCAAGTGAAGTATTTAGAAATTTCATCTATCTTCAGTTCCAAAATAACCTTACAGGAAACTTTGAAAGAGTCTAAGCTTTGGAAATAATTATGTATTACTTCCAAATCAGTTGATGTACTTTGGGGTTAAAAAATTAAACACATAATGCTTAAAATAATCATAATCCTTGAGACTATGAGCTATAAAGTTTTCATTTTATTTAATTAATTTAAAAAAATAGAGACGAGGTCTTGCTATGTTGCCTAGGCTGGTCTTGAACTCCCGGGTTCAAGCAATCCTCCTGCCTTGGCCTGCCAAAGTGTTCGGATTACAGGTGATAGCGACTGTGCCTGGCCTAAAGTTTTCATTTTAAATCAAAGAAAGATGATCTCATTCAAGTGTGTGGTCAGAAATTAATTTCAGTTAGATAACCTGTATGAGTGGAATATTCATAAGGGTATTTACAAAAACAATATGAATTTTTAAATGAATTCGTTATATTTTATCTCATTACACAAATACATGGTATATACACATTATATACAATACAAATTACATCCAAAATATATTAAATATAACAAATTACATACAATATATTAAATATAATAAATTATATCTGATGTTTAAAATATATAATTTAAAAATTGCACTAAGTAGAATTTAAAAAAAAAATGACCCATCAGCTCTACTTCTCGTCAGCAAATATTTGCAGTGACAAGCTAAGATCTTGTCTTCCTTTAGTATTACTCCAGCTCCAAGAGGCAGCACAGTGTATTAGAACAGCCATTCTCATAGTCACCCAGTGTCCTGGGTTGAATTGTAACCCTCTAAATTCACATGTTGAATTTCTAACCCCCACTCCTTAGAATGTGACCTTATTTGGAGGCAGAGTCTTTGCAAAGGAAATCAAGGTAAAGTGAGGTCATTAGGGTGGGCCCTAATCCAATGTCCTTATACAAATGAGACATCTGGACAGAGACGCACACAGAGGGAAGATGATGTGAGGATGCACAGGGAGAAGACAAGTCAAGGACAAAGACGCGGAACAGACCCTCCCTGGCAGCCCTCACAGGAACCAACAGTGCCTACACCTTGCTCTCGTACTTCCAGCCTCCAGAACTGTGAGGCAATAAGGTTGTGTTCCTTAAGCCAGCCAGTTTATGCTACTGTTACAGCAGCCCTAGCAAACTAATACACCAGGTATCATTCCCAACGCCTTCCTCTCCTTCGACTGGAAAGTGCTAAGCCCTGCCCATTTTCCGTGGGCGCCTTTGGGATCCGCTGCATCCGTTTCTTGCGCACCCTCCCAGAGCTCAGACTCCCAATGCTCGGTACACCCGGGTGAGGGCCACCGTCCTAAATAAAGTTTCCAGAGAGTTTTCCAAGGTAACAGCTCACCTGTGGGCTTGGGAGAATCATCAGTGTCCTCGCTTCCCTCGGTCCCGTCCGCGTCACTTTTCACTGCGTTCTTCCCGAAGCTGCCCTTGTTTTGCGATGGTGGCACAGGAAGTGGGCCTGGAGATGCGTATGCCCGGATGAGGTCGTCGTCCTCCTGCTCCTCCTCCGAACTAAAGGGAGGGGTCCTACACAAATGAACACCGAGACAGGGGTGCTGTTTTCGTAACGCTTCAGGGTTTATGATATTAAAAGATATGCCTCTTAAAGTGGTGGCACCTTTCTCAGTTAATTCCCAGTGGGCACAAGTGCCTTTGGGGCTATGACCAAGATGGCAGCAAGGCCAGAGGTTATACCCATGACTGAAACATCCTCCCACGCCCAGATCTCTGCCAGCCACGGGGCATGTTTATCAAAATGGGCTGAAGCTGGGGCCTGTCTCCTCTAAACCCAAATGTGTATATTCTTAATAATTTTGGTTTTCATACACCTAAGAAAAACATTACTCAAAGAAAAACATTTCCTCAGTCTAAGCCCTCATCTTTTAAAATTGTGTCATTACTTACAGTTTCTTTATACTGCATTTTATTGCAAAGAGCTTTTACATACACAATCTCATTTGTATCGTTACATGAATTATTACCCCCATTTTAAAGTGAAATAGAGGTTTAAAGCAGTGTTCGTTCATTTAAATAATATTTATTGGGCACCTAAATTCCAGACAATGTGTCTTGTACATGTTGATTCATTCACACCACATCCCAAGAAATAATGCTCCTCCCATGAGATTATGTATAAGAAAAGTGCTTTTGAAGGGTGAATCATTGTTTGTCTCTAATACGCAGTGCCTCAATGAAGAGATATTTATGTCATCAATATCTCCAGAATAAGGCAATGATGATTAAATTATTCATGATCAAATTAGTCTTACTCCTAATTAGTAACAATATACCTACAATTTATTGAGTACCCACAAGTGCCAAGCACTGAGCCAAGCCCTCTTCATACATTCCCATTTAATTTGTAGAACTCTCTTGTGAAAAAGGCAGCATTATTCCATATTGCAGATAAGGAAATTGGGACTTAAAACATCCCATATTACAGATAAGAAAACAAACTTAAAACAGTAATCAACTAAATCAGTAGCACACAGGTGATGAGCAACTGAGGTAGGGTTTTTAGTATCCTAAGAGAATCTAAAAGAGGAAGAGCTACTAGGGTCATTATTAACTTCCACAAAAAACTGGAACACGAAATTATTACATTTAAAACAAACTTACACTGTCACAGGTCTAGGCATAAAACTCAACATAAAACTCAAAATTTAATGGTATTAAATTTAATACCATTTAATTTAAATGTACTTATTGAGAAATTACTCAACATTGCCGGGGGGTGGATATAAGAATGACTCAGGTGTCCCTCTTCTTAATGGAGTCCACAATGTGGTTAAGGGCTATTGACTTATGTAATAACTGATAAAGACACAAAGACATGTCACAAATAACATATCACAAAGGGACAAATTATGATAGTAAATAATTATGGCTTCATTCAACCATAATAAGCGCACTACTTTAAAATGAAAGGAATGTTCAGTGAAAATAATTTTTAAAATGACCCTCCCATCCCCGTCAGTACTCACGTAATAGTTGAAGACTTTCTGGGAAAATGATCTTCCATGATATTTTTCTTAATTCTAAAAAACAACAGAAAAATATTTTTAAATTGCAGAAGTTAATAATATAATTTCAGATACATTTCTATGGAACTGGTGAGTTTTGCTTTTGACATATACTAACGAGGAAGAGCAGCAACAAAAGTCACCAAGTGTCAACAAGAGACTGGTAGGAATTACAAGTGTAATTCTCTGTTGGACCAAACACTGTTATGGACTCAATGTCTGTGCCCCTCCCGCCCCAAATACATATGTTGAAGACCTAACCCACAGTATGATGGTATCTGGTGGGCCTTTGGGAGGTGATTAAGTTTAGATGAGGTCATTGAAGATGGGGGCCCCCATGATGGAATTGGTGCCTTATAAGAGGAAGTGAGGCCAAAGCTCGCTGTATCTCCACCATCTGAAGGCATGGCAAGAAGGCAGTCGTCTGCAAGGCAGAGGGCCTTCACCAGAACCTGACTATACTGGCATCCTGATCTTGGACTTTCAGCCTCCAAAATGGGAATATAATACATTTCTGTGAAGCCACCCACTCTATGGTATTTTGTTAAAGCAGCCTGAGCTAAGACAAACATTGATAAAATAAATCTGAGGGCTGAAATACTCACTTTGAAACAGATGTCCTATCAGTAGAAACAGCTTTTTGTCTAATCAGTTGTCTGTTTTTGGGAGGAAGTTGTATCATTTTGGGTACTTCTCCAGTTGAAAGGGTATCCATTTGAGAAACACTGTACTTATCTGGAATATAGTGTCATTCATAAGTCTCCATTGCCTTTACGATCAGTAAGTGAAAAGCAAACGTAAATGGTATAGTACCCCCTATGCTGCTGTGGAAATGAACAATCCCATCTCTAGGGTTTAAAGCCAGACTCTAGGGTTGTTGTTTTGTTTTTACTGTAAAACAAAACCCAAGACCCAGCATTTAATAGTACAAACAGTAAGAGAGTTGTCAATGAAATGGCAAAATTTGTTAACCATTTAAAATTATAATAATTTATTTAATGATATCTTGTGGTGAAAAAAAGAAGAAAAAAGAAAAAGTTGTTAAATTAAGCTCCCATTTGCAGTAGGTAACAAGCTTACCTGAAGATAGTAGTGCTTTCTCTTCAATTTTACAGCTGACTTGATGTTCAAGGAATTCTCGAATTTGATGCAAGTTAGGTATTTCTCTTTCTTGTTTATGTCTTTCTGATTCCACACTTTTTAGTACTCTGTGCAATTGATCACTTGAAATGCCATGTACATCCTGAAAAAATAAGATGTTAAGTTGGCCAATTATCCTGGGAGGTTTCATTTCATGGGGATATATCAGCATTAACTATGCCAACATTTCAATCCATCCTTACAGGACTCCAGCTGTGTGTAGAGGGTGAGGGTGTCCCAACAAGTAACACACTGTCCTGGCCCCAAAGGGGCCAGGAGTTCAGCTGGGCACATAAGGCATGCATATGTTTATGACTGGCTGACCAACGCGGCTATGTGTCATAAGGACCCAATGAGTCTACAAAGACTAGAAGAATTCCAGGGAGAGAGGCCATCGAAGGCCCCAGTGGCCAGAGAAAGTTGAAAGGGAAGGCTGAGCTGTGGCCTGAAGGACAGGTGGAGTCAAACAAGTAAAAACAAGGAGAAATTTCCAGATGGATAGGCATGGCGTATGGATACCTGTGAGAAAGGAAGGTGTCGAGGCAGAAACAGGCAAGGCACATCCCACAGGTTAATGCTTACAAAGACCTGGGTGATGAAACCAGCAGAAGAGACTAAATGCCAACCCAAAAGGCTGAAAGATTATTCTACAAGGAACAATAGGTCATCAGAGCATCAGAGGTGACTTTCTTTCTCCTTTTTTTTTTTTTTTTTTGAGACAGAGTCTGGCCCTATCGCCCAGGCTGGAGTGCAACGGCACGATCTCGGCTCATTGCAACCTCTGCCTCCCAGATTCAAATGATTCTCCTGCCTCAGCCTCCCTAGTAGCTGGGATTACAGGCACCCGCCACCAGGCCCAGCTAATTTTTGTATTTTTAGTAGAGATGGGGTTTCACCATGTTGGCCAGGCTGGTCTCAAACTCCACACCTCGTGGTCCACCTGCCTTGGCCTCCCAAAGTACTGGGATTACAGGTGTGAGCCACAGAACCCAGCTAGAGGTGACTTTTAACTATGCAAATAGCATAATTAAAGAGACAATATGAGAAAAGTCATCTGGATTTGATGAGAATCTAGACAGAAGAAAATTAGTTAAAGGGATATTTGTTGAATAACAGTGTCACACACACACATTACCTACCATCTTTGTCCTCATACCCCTTGCTTCCCTCAGCCTTCCCAGTCCCAGGAACTGGCCCCACCACCCACCCAGTTGCTCAGGACAGAAATTTGCATCATCAGATTAAGTACCACCTCCAAGAAGAAGTTTTCTCTGACCTCAGTTATTCAGTCAACCCCCTCCTCTACTTTTCCTTTATTTCACTTCATACAATCTAAATTAGAGATCTCCCATTTGTCTGGACAATCATTTGTTTTATGCCTATCATCCTATACCATGTAGCTGGAGGATAAGGCCTAATACTGTACAAATGTCAATCCTTCCTACTTAATATACAAAACTGGAAACAATTTCGATCGGAATCCCAACAAGCATTATTCTGGGAGTTGAAAAGTTATTCCTAAAGTTCATTGGAAAACAAAACATGGAAGAACTACCAATAAATTTTTGAAATAAGAAGACTAATGAAGAAGGCATGGCCTATAAAAGATATTAAAACACAGGACAAAGCTACTACAATTAAATTAGTATGGTGTGGGCAAAGGAATACACAAAAACCAAGGTAAAACAGTTGAAAGTCCAAAAACAAATCCAAATATATATAGGGATTTCCTATATGACAAAAGTGTCCTTTTAAATAAATGGAGAAACAATGGATTATACAACAAATGATATTGGGACACCTGATCCAACTGAAAATTAAGTTAGCTCTCCAAATCACTGTTTCGAAACCTAATTCTTAAAGCCCAGATAGACAAAAACAAAATAAGGCAAAACAAAACAAACAAAAAACTAGGAAAACCTCTCCAAGCATTAGGGAAAAAAAAGAAAGTTTTAATAATCTTAGGATAAAAGAAAATGTCCCAATTAAAATTAAAGCCCAAAAAGCCACTTGCAAACAATCAATATGGAAAACTACAGTTTCAGGAAACAATCTGTGTAGGATGAATGTCTTTGATTTCTACTGCCCAAAGGGTGGTCAAAACCCACCTAAAAAGGGTCTATGTGCAAATTTGAAAAGACTGACTGAGTTGATGAAAGATGTGGAGCAACTGAACTCTCAAACACTGTTAGGGACAGTGTGAGTTGGTACAAAGACTTTGGAAAACTATTTGACAACACCTACTGTACTAAACATATGCCTACCCTTTGACCCAGCAATTTCATCCCTAGATATATATTCAAGAAAAACAAATGCCCATGTTCACCAAAAGACATGTACAAGAATTAACAGCCAAGAAGAGCCCCAAAATAAAAACACAAATGTCCATCAGTAGGGAAGAGATAAACTGCAGTATACTCACACAATAGAATGCTATAAGGCAATAAATAAAGAATAAACTACTGCTACATGGAAAGAACAGGTATGAATCATATACATAAAATCATAAGCAAAAGAAGATATAAAATATTACACAGTGTATGACTCCACTTTTATGAGGTTCAAGAACAAGCAAAACTAAGTCAGAATACCCTTTCTCTCCAACTGGGAAGTAGGGGGTGATATTGACAGAAGAAGGTAAAGAGAGTCTTCCAGAGTGTTGGAAATGTTCAATCTCATCATTTGGGTGCTGGTTATAGATGGTACACACACATCCATGTACATACAAATCTGCCTATATACATACAAGTATACAAACATGTATATCCACAAATACAGGCACATATACATACATCTGAAAACATACACAATATCTATATACATACATATACACAAATGTGCATACATACATCATATACACAAATGTGTATATACATAGATATCTGCATATACACAGATACATACATGTACATATACATATCTACATACACACATACACACTATACACATCCACATGTGTGCCCATGCATGCATATGTGCTCACAAGCTTTGCATATATATGTATATATGCATATGTAGATGCACTTTTTTATATACATATAAACTAATGAAGTTCAGTTAAGGTTTGTGTCTTTTATGTATGTCAATAAAAATAGAAAAAGCAAAAAATCTATATGATAGGCTATACCAAAATTATTCAATCTGGCAACAATATGAAATCGTATCCATTCATCCATTCATTCAACATGTATTAATGAAGTGCTGGTTTTGTAATAGGCAATGATTTGAGGTTAATATCAGAATGTAAGCAGCACTGTGACTGCCTAGATACAAACCCTGGCTTCTTCATTACTAGCTGTGTGACGTTAATCAAGTTATTTACCTTTTCTGTAAACTGTCAAGATACTAATGTCATTTATTTCAGAGATTTGTATCTATGTTTAAATGAGTTAATATTTGTTAAGTTCTTAGAAGTGTGCCAGGCACACAGTGAATGCTATTCAAGTGTTTGATAAATAAAGTAGGTCACATTAGCCTCTGGTCTCCAAACATGGACAGAATTGATGTGCTTTCTTCTCTTCTCTGATCATTTCTAATTTAGAAAACAAAATATAGCAAAACTAACAAATATTCCAAAAATGAATGAACATACTGCATTAATCCCCAAGGTTTCCAGTTTTTCCATCAAGTTCTGCTCCACCATTGTTCTTAGACCCTTAGTGAGGGAGGAGTTACTCTTCAAAGCTTTCCTTAAATGCATTTTGTTGTTATTTAATTTCTGTTCATTTTCTCTTCCTGAAATAAGGTTTTAAAAATGTGTTAAAAAATGAATTAAGCAAATACATCAAATCTCTAAGCAGAAAATGACAAAGCACAGCTTTTAAGCAGCAAGTCAATATTTGTGATGTTTTAAAACTTTTGGATATTTTAGTCACTCAGCACAATACAGAATGCTTAAGTTACATAGCTTTTAAAACTATTTTATATCTACTTTAAAACTTCTGTATTTTTAAAGACTCTGGATCACTTAATCAGATGACAACTATAGATATATATGTATCTATAGAAGCATGATGAAAAAAATTATTTAGGAGTTTAATGTTTTATCACCAGAATTATATCACTATCTCCTGAAAAATTCATCTCTAAGCTCACTCTGTTAGAATTTACGTATCATCTTATGAAGAAAAAGCCCAATTTACTTTAAATAATTAAAAGTTTTTGGCCATCTCAGTGGCTCGCACCTGTAATCCCAGCACTTTCGGAGGCTAAGGTGAGTGGATCACTTGGACCCAGGAGTTTGAGATTAGCCTGAGCAACATAGCGAGACCCCATTTCAATTTATTTTAAATAAAAAAAAAAAAACTTTTTCAAAGTTTTTTAGTTTACTAGAAGCTAAGTACATATAANAACTATAGATATATATGTATCTATAGAAGCATGATGAAAAAAATTATTTAGGAGTTTAATGTTTTATCACCAGAATTATATCACTATCTCCTGAAAATTCATCTCTAAGCTCACTCTGTTAGAATTTACGTATCATCTTATGAAGAAAAGCCCAATTTACTTTAAATAATTAAAAGTTTTGGCCATCTCAGTGGCTCGCACCTGTAATCCCAGCACTTTCGGAGGCTAAGGTGAGTGGATCACTTGGACCCAGGAGTTTGAGATTAGCCTGAGCAACATAGCGAGACCCCATTTCAATTTATTTTAAATAAAAAAAAAAAAACTTTTTCAAAGTTTTTTAGTTTACTAGAAGCTAAGTACATATAAAACTTCAAGATGTGAAAATCATTATCCCCCTCAAAACATTTACCAAAATGAAAAAGGATAACAAAAGTCTTAGCAAAAGTGTATTTTGTTTAAAACAACCTATAATTAAAAACAAAGAAACCAAAACCAACAGGACACACTCTCCTCACTTCCATCCCTATCCCTTTTTTATTCCCCACTAAAAAAAATGTCAAGTTCAAAAGAGTTTGGAGAAGAATGATGGCATGGCCTTTAAAAATCTGAGTCCTTATGTATAAAGGAACTAAAGACTTGATTAAAGAGATGCGATGTTTGGTAGTTCAGACCCTTACTGACTGTCCAAAGCCTGATCTGGGAGAAATGTGACAACTATACTGCCATTTTGAAGCCTAATCTCCTAGCAGGGGCATTTTGCCCACCAGAGGATGGCATCAAATGCCATTTCCTAGGTGTAGGGCTCCAGGCTGCCTAAGAGACTCTCCCTTCGCTGCTGCCTCACCCATCTCAGCAGACGGGATTCTTAATACCCATAGTACTTGGATTTGCAGGAGATCTTGAACAAAATGTCTCTTTGTTTAAGATGTTTTCTAAACTCCAGTTCCATTCCCACATTAAAAAATATTTCTATTACATAAATAGATGGTTTTACTGAAAGCAAAATTAGTCAGATTACTTTTTTGTACATTACATAGAAGAAAAAAACCCTGCACAAAAATACTATTCTATGTTTTGCTATTGCAGCTTGCTAAGCTGAAGTGATAAAACTGCATATAATTATATATTAAAAGTCATAACTAATCTTAAATCTTATAGTCTCAGCAATCGTGCTGCTGTTTAACCAGCAATGTTTACAAATATTCTGAAACCACCAAAAAAAGCACTTCTACAAAATCATAGCTGCAGCCACTATGTCACTGGCTTTGGCTTTTAGGTGGCCATCAAGTGTGCAACTGTCTAGGGCCAAAAATAAAAAGAGGCACCAAGAGACAGCCTGGAAGTCTTGGTGCTACCATTGAAAAAGACATACCCCTTACCCCAATTATGCAAAGAATCTTTTGGCCAATATCTCAGATAATGAAGGACGTACACAGAAGCATCGCCTAAAAAGAGGCTCTGGGCCGTTTCCTCCGGGACTTGGGGCCACATACAGGGGCAAGCAATGCCTGGAATGACTTGGCCGCAGTTAGAAGAGCTAAAGCCTTTGCCGTTAGTTGTTGAATTCATTTGCCGATGTGTCGCTGATCACCCTCAACTCTGATGACAGGTTCATTTTGATGACTGGGTTTCCCCAAACTACTGCAGATTAAGCATTTCCCTCTATCCTCAAATTCACCTTATATACTGGTGCTTGCTTTGGGAAATCATTTATGAATAATTACAGCACCCTTGGTAAAGATTCTTACAAGGCTGGGACTGGCCAATGGAAGCAAGAGAAAGAATGTAGAGTAGGCAGGGAAAAATAAAGTTTTTATGTAGAAGTGGAATTAATCACTTGAAAATCAACCACAGCTGAAGATTTTAGTTAAAGCACATATTGCTCACCAAGACCAAGGCAAAACTTTCTAAAGACTAGCATTTCCTTCAAATACAAATTTTCAAACAGAAGCAAGCAGATGGCCAGGCTAATGCACAACAATCCATACATGGGATCAATTTTATCAGACATACAACATCCCATTTATGGTAAACAAATAATTGTAGCACAAAGCAAATGATTTTTAAAAATCCTTGAATTTCTGAGTTCAAAAGGACTTTATCTACCACCTAGTAATGATAGATTTTTCACATGAGGATACTAGAAACAGCAGTACAGTAACTTCCCCAAAGGCTATCCAGATGGTCCTGTAGAGGCCACGTCAGCTTCCCTTTCTCCATTTGCTCTCTGCAGTAAACTATGGACAGTAGAAAACCTGGATGTTGTCACTAATTAAACCCAACAACCTTAAGCAGGCTCTTAATCCCCCTATGTTTTCTTTCTGGAAAATAAAATGGCCTCTAAGATCCCTTCTGGCCCTCACGTTCTAGCATCTATAAAATAGCAAGATCAAATATGCCTCTGCTCAAAAAGCAGGTACACAAAAATATGCGTGTGTGTTACTTCTTAGTAAAAGCCACACTGTTTTTGCAAACCACTGCCAAAATTGATCTTCGCAAGCACTTATCTGCAAAATGTTAGCACAAGCTGAGGAATTTATTGATGGCAGTTAATCTGCTGTCAGTATGTTAACTCCACACAGGTGCTAGAAGGAGGCAGTCACTGGTTTCTGCAGCGGTGCACGTGGATCCTGAGGTATTTTCCATGGTCCTCAGCACTCTCCCATCTACTGCCAGAGCTGTACACATGGAGCATGGCAAGGGTTATTTTCTTTTCCAGTCCAGCCCCCTAAATGTGGCAGCAACCAATGGTGGTGTTTGCTGTCAGTGATTCCAAGCTACCGTCTTACATTGACTGGAAGAACTCTAAAAGCACAGGCAGAGGGATGCAGTGACTGAAATCTGGAAGTGGAAGTTAGAAGACAACTCTGGGTGATGGTGGACAATCATGATTCCTATAGGAACCCTCACTAGTCATTTTTTAAATGAGTGTGAACTACATGACCTGAAGTTCCAGTTTTGAAATTACGTGACCTTTTCTATGAACCTCCTGACATGTTTCACACATTCTTCAAAGAATACGGGATTTTATGTCTTGGACATCAGTAAATGATATGCATGTCGGAGAGAGGAAGCGTGTTACTTGCAAGCAAAATGATGTGTCATTATTCAGAACTCAAATAGGGTAAGATTTGTTCATCCCGTTTCTGGGAAACCAGCAGGGTTGGTTGAAAATCACTTAAAGACAGTATTTTTAAAGCACTATTTCTCTTCAACTTTATAGGGCTCAGAAGCTCAAATGCCTACATAAAGCAAAGAAGGCAACGTGGGGCAAAACAGTTGAGGGGGATTATGGCAAACCGGAGGTGGCTTCCATAGCCGGCAATGGCGGCTCAGCCCTGCTAAATGTTGCTCAGTAGACCATGACCCAGGGTTTCCAGGGTATTGTATTGTGGCATGAAGCCAATAATTAAAAAAAAACAACAACCAGAATTTCTGAGTTGGAAGGGACTTTATCACGTAGTGATAGATAATTAAATTGTGTAGATTGCACTACAATTAAATATTGGCAACTGATTGTGAAATATTTGCCAATAGTACAGCTCGAATAAATCAGCGTCTGTGGAATCGATTTAGCCTGCAGGATCTCGTTTGATGTCTGGGTTGTGGCCATCTTTAAGGTGCTGGAAGTATCTGGGAATGACCCACCCCAATTTATTTGCTTAACAGTGGAACAAGGCTGAGGACCCCATAAGAAGGTGACAATATCTTTTAAAGTGATGCTCATCAGAGTACCCCAAAATTTCCCTCAACAAGTTTTTATGGCTTTCTGTAATTTAATGCACCTACAGTCACTCTTGTTTCTGAAAGAAGCAGGTTTCTAAACATTGGAACAGCAATTACAAAGAAATAAGAAGAAAATGAAGCAACTAAAACCAAACTCTTCCAAATCAGTGCCAAACATGAACAACTATTGGGACAGGAAGATATGCAATCCTAAGCTAAATGGTCTGTCTAAAATATACAAAGTCAAGACAAATTACAAAGATACATGGAAGCAAAATAAACAAACCCCATAAAAACATCAAAAAGTGACTGATCACTAGCACAGCAAGATTAGACTTGAAAGTATACCTCATATAGGTATTATGAATATGCCTGAGCTAGTCAACTCTCAATTTGTAGCCTTATAAAAATAAAAATAAAAAACTGGTAAATGTCTAGAGAACAAGGGAAGAGTTATAATAAATATTGAATTTACATATTAGAATACATATCATTTGACTTCTCTTCCTGACAAAAATGACAAAACCAGAATCCACATAAGTGTTGACAATTTGCTTAAATTCTCCTAAAGAAGTGATATATGGTGAATTATTATAATTAATAAGAAAAAGTTATGATAAATTGATTCAAATATAATTGTTTTCAAAATCTACAAATCTAGCATTAGAAAATGTTCCTCATAAGTAAAGCTTTCTTCATAAATTTTAAAAACTGATCAACAGAAAATAATTTTTAGGACTATCAAATAAAATGAGTAAGCAGTAATAATTATCTCCCAACACCCGTAACAGCTCCCAAATTCCACCATAAAGATATTGTTTTGCACATAAATATTCCACATCCAGAACTTAGACATTATGCTTTTCTTGCTATTAAAAATAATTTGGAAATAAGCATTTCACCAATTCATTTCAGATTAAGGTTATGATAAATCACCACTATGACACAAATCTTTTCAGATCATCTGGTACACATGTGTGTGTCAACATGTCATCTCATCAGAAAAATCTGCATTAAAATAAAGACTTAAATATTTTTTCAAGTTCCCTGACACAGAAAATTTCTTATCTGCTTGCATAAGAATACTGTGAAGCAGGGGAAAGCAGAACAGAATGTTAGGGGAATAGGATAACAGAATACTTCATGTGGGTTGGAAGTAAAATCCAAATCTAAATGTCTTTCCTAATTTTGATGTAGTGGCTCATATTTTCCAGGCCTGGGTTTTGGTATATAAATACAATATGCGCAGGTAAACCTGATTAAGCCCTTTGTTACCTTTTTCTTCCTCTGAAAGTTCTTCTATGGGTTCCAGTATGTGCGACGAGAATGCCTGTTCTATTAACAAGGAAAAATAAGAGCAGTACAAACAGGACAACAGCAAAGTAACATTAGTTTCCTTTCAAATGATTTGGAAAGATATAATTCCATGGTATTTTAATCATGCCTAAATAGCAAATATTTACTGAGGAAAAAATGTTGAGGCAATCAGTCAAAGATGGTCACCTTTTCATGGTATCTTCAATTTCTATGTACTTTCCATTAACTAAACTCTACAGAAATTATAGTTTTAAATAATTAAGTTAGAGTTTCTTATTCATCAACCTAGTATGCAATAGCCTTTTTTTTTTTTTTTTTTTTTTTTTTGAGACGGAGTCTCGTTCTGTCGCCCAGGCTGGAGTGCAGTGGCGCTATCTGGGCTCACTGCAAGCTCCGCCTCCCGGGTTTACGCCATTCTGCTGCCTCAGCCTCCCGAGTAGCTGGGACTACAGGCGCCAGCCACCTCGCCCAGCTAGCTTTTGTATTTTTTAGTAGAGACGGGGTTTCACCGTGTTAGCCAGGATGGTCTCGATCTCCTGACCTCGTGATCCACCCGTCTCGGCCTCCCAAAGTGCTGGGATTACAGGCTTGAGCCACCG
>NW_016819762.1:1224940-1281424 GCF_001698545.2 Rhinopithecus bieti | reverse complement strand
AGGGAAAGAAAGGAAAAAGAAAGAAAGAAAGAAAATATAAAGTTGAACATAAGGACCCCTGTTCCCTTCTGAGAGGGCAGAGAGTGGCCCCTGGCTATCTGTCAGTTAATGCTCAAGCACAAGCAGAGGCCCAAAGAAAGCCAAAGGCGTTTTAGTCACAACAGGGCACACAGGTCTGTGTTTTAAAATTGTTATTATTTAACATGTATCCAAAAATTCAGTCAGATGAGCAAATAAAATGAGTTACAATATTGGTAAATTGATAAATATCTATCTGCAGAAATCAAAACAATTAGCAACATTACAACATTTAGTAAGGCAGCAGATAAAAAATAAATACATGGCTGGGCGTGGTGGCTCATGTCTGTAATCCCAGCACTTTGGGAGGCCAAGGCGGGCGGATCACCTGAGGTCAGGAGTTCGAAACCAGCCTCAAAATGGAGAAACCCCGTCTCTACAATACAAAATTAGCCAGGCGTGGTGGTGGATGCCTGTAATCCCAGCTACTCGGGAGGCTAAGGCAGGAGAATTGCTTGAACCTGGGAGGTGGAGGTTGCGGTGAGCGGAGAGCACGCCATTGCACTCCAGCCTGGGCAATAAGAGCAAAACTCCATCTCAAATAAATAAATAAATAAATAAATAAATAAATAAATGTCAAGAGGACTTTTCAAACAGCAGCAATAACCAGATTGTAGGAAGAGGGCTCACTCTTCACCAGTTTACACTGGGCTGGGACTCAGCCCCCAAAGGTTCACTCTGCTGCTGGAAATTCTGCCCTGGAGCAACACGTCTGGGTAGTCTGTTCCTCTTTCCTGACAGCAAAGACAGCAACCAAGTTTTTTTGAATGTCTTGTGCGGGGCTGAAGGGTCTCCTTCATAAACAGTTGCATCTTCCCAGGTGGAATAAGTTAATGTTCAACAAGATTGCAGAAAACGGTGCAAATACTTGAGAACAAGCCTTCCCAAGTACTCTCAAGATTCCTTTCTTGGAAATATCATTTATACAAACACTATTGGTAACCGAATTATAAACCCCTTTAACCTTTTGCCACTATGTAGTTCTTTTTTTTTTTTTGAGATGGAGTCTCGCTCTGTCGCCCAGGCTGGAGTGCAGTGGCCCGATCTCAGCTCACTGCAAGCTCCGCCTCCCGCGTTTACGCCATTCTTCTGCCTCAGCCTCCCGAGTAGCTGGGACTACAGGCGCCCGCCACCTCGCCCGGCTAGCTTTTTGTATTTTTTAGTAGAGACGGGGTTTCACCGTGTTAGCCAGGATGGTCTCGATCTCCTGACCTCGTGATCCACCCGTCTCGGCCTCCCAAAGTGCTGGGATTACAGGCTTGAGCCACCGCGCCCGGCCTTGCAATAGCCTTTTATGACACAAGGGCACAACTGCAAAAGATCTTCATTACTTATAAAGTATTTCGATCAAGTGGCTAAACAGAAAATTAATGAAAATATTTCAACTACAAAAACAAAAAATTTCCAAGGCCCTGGGATTCCCACTTGTTCCCAGTGCTAACCCCATGGTTTTCAAGTGGTAAGACCAAGAAGATAAAAGGGGAACGACAGGAGAAAGGTCAGCAGCAAGACGGAGAGCCATTCTTCAACACCTGCATGGATACATTTCAAGACCTAGTTCTGAGGCTGGAGAATGCCCTGGACCCACAGCTGGGCAGATGAGGAAGGACTCTTCCCAATCTCACCCTAGAGCAGCAACCGCACTCAGGGGAGATGAGGTCTTTGGATGACTATTCCCAGAGAAATGTTATATGTATACACAAGGAAACCTGCCAGCAGCAGGCATAAAACCAAACCCTATTCCATCAACTGAAGGAAATTTCCTTCATGGGGAAGGTCAGGTTTTGGGTGAAGGTTTAATGATGGTGGTCAGGCATTAGACATGGAATGAAATGCAACCAGCGAAGTTGGTGCATGGTTCACTCACCTTCAGCTGGAGACTGATACAGTGCACTTCCCCCCACCAGCTCTCCACTTTTACCTCCAAGTGGGAGGTCATTTCATTCTACCACCAGACCTGGGAGTGGGTGATGAGCCAGGGTAAAAATGGCCAACAGTTACTGAGTGCTCATCAGGTGGCTGGGCAGGGATCCACATGTGTGGTATCTCAAATTTAATGCTTCCCACTTTAAAGGGTCTGGTTTTTTATTCATTAAAGGGTATTTCTAGAACTCTATTTCAGATAGATAAATGATAGAGAGATGATAGAGAGAAAGAGACAGATTTAGGTATATATAGATAGGTTCTTACAGCTTAGCCAGCAACCTAGTCAATGTATGTAACATTGGCTGTATGGGAGAAATGTATCTGAAACTACTTTCAAGTGAACTTCTGGAATGCAGCCTATGACTAAGACCACCTTAATGCTGAAGTGTGGACATAGCCATGAAGAAACATTTAAGCCCACCAGGTACCACAACTGCTGACCACCAAAAATGTGCTTTTCAAATTTGTTATAGAGCATTAAGATTTTTTAAAATTATACAAATAGACTATATTACTAGTTTGAACAGCTGAAAACAGAGATTTAAGGAGGATAACTAATTTCAGATTTTAAAAAGTCACACCATTTGTATTTTATTGTACTTGTGATCAAAACAAGGTCACAAGGAAATTTTTACTAAAATTTCCATGAAATCATCTCACACATATTTATTATTTTATTGCAGGGATACTCCTATGACTTATTTCTCTAGAGTCAGGATAACTGCCAGGTTCTGACGTGTTTCCCTCTGTGTAGAGAGGAAGAGTTCTGGTAGAAGGGGAGATTCCCGAACATGGCTCCCATCACAAGGGCTTGGGAAAGTGAGACTGGCCAAATCCCAGCTCCCAAAACAAGCAGGCTGACGTCCTATATCAGGAGGGAAGGACCTGCCCTGCTCGTGCTTTGTAAGCTACCAGTCTAGCCTTCAAACATCCCAGAACCTGTCCTGAGCTGAGATCCAGGGAGAGAGTCAAAACACTCAGAGGTCTGAGTCTCCCATGAACTTGCCAGAGGCTTTCAAAAAAATCCTTGTCAGTTTCCTGCCATTGTCTCCAGAAGAAAGGATCTTGGTCCTCTAACTAGCCCTGCCCTTTTGCCCCTGGCTGACTTTGGCTGGACTTCATTGTGCCTACCTTAGAAGCTAACACTGGCCAGAGCTTACTCAGTGGCTTGTGCCTTGCTGGCCCATCACAATGGCCACTACGGTAGCCATGGCTGCCCTCTGCACTTGGTAGGAAAAGTCCCTAAGCCCACAGCTTAGGGCTGGGCTGTGAATCCAGATTGCCTGCTTCCAAAGTCTGGGCACTTGGCCACAAAGCGATGATGCCTGCCCACTGGCACTCACTAGGCTTGTCTTCCTGACTTCTTCAAATGCCACCGCTGTCCACCCATTATTAGAGTTCACTGTGCTCTGACCTTCCTTGGCTTTGGCCCTGGTCCCCAATCACCTGCTCAGCCTTTCTGCCAACTCCACCAAACCGCTGGTCTGTCTACTCCTTCTCCACTCTCGTCACCACAACCCAGACTCCTGGGGAGGAATCTCAAATGTAGGATTACCCACACCCACAACTGGTCTCCCCAGCTCAGAATCTTTGGAGATGCTCTGGTCAAGCCAAGCCTCCCATAGCCCAGCTCTCCAATTCTGCACGCCCAACCTCAAGAACACTCAGCAGCTACACACTGCCCCAAGAACGACCCTGGACAGCTGCAGCCTGGCACTCAACAGCTGCCATGAACGCCCTCAACCAACCTCACTTCCCTCACATCTCCTCCTCTTCTCTATGCGTGGCCAAGTAATTACTCTGCACTGCTAATTCACATCTAGTGCTTTCCTGCCACCTTTTCCTTCTTACTGTTGGCTTTGCCTAGGATGCCATCCCAATATATTCACCTCCTACTCGGCTCAAATGGCCAAATATCAGCTACGCCCGGAAGTCTTCCCAGAGTCTCCCAAATGGAGAAAATCTCTCCCCTGCCTGGATACCCATTTCATTTCTCAGTGGCTCTCACCTTGCACCATAATTATAAACATGTGGTCTCCTTTATAAGCTATAAGTTCCTTGGGTAAGTTACATTTGATTCAGAAGTTACCTTCTGATTCATTTCTGTATCTCTGTCATGCCCGCCTTGGTGTTACCCTCAGGAGTGGCCCACAGTTGTTATTACCCAGTGGTCGGTGAAGGAAGGAAAGCAGGAGTGACGAAACACCGCTAGAGAAACAGATAACTATATGTGGCATGTTAACCCCTGTCAAAGACATGTTCACTGAAGACTCTTCTGAGCTTTGCCAGGATATATGTCTAGGAGATCCTATTGGCATATCCAGACATTTCCTCTTGTGACTGCACGTAAGCATGGTCACCTGACAGGGAGCAGGCCCATTCTCCTCCTGTCAAAGACATGTTTACTGAAGACTCTTCTGAGCTTTGCCAGGATATATGTCTAGGAGATCCTATTGGCATATCCAGACAGTTCCTCTTGTGACTGCACATAAGCACGGTCACCTGACAGGGAGCAGGCCCATTCTCCTCCTGTCAAAGACATGTTCACTGAAGACTCTTCTGAGCTTTGCCAGGATATATGTCTAGGAGATCCTATTGGCATATCCAGACATTTCCTCTTGTGACTGCACGTAAGCATGGTCACCTGACAGGGAGCAGGCCCATTCTCCTTTACAGGGTGGAATTCCACTGAACTGAGACTTCCTTTCAACAGTCCCCATCCCACTTCTGTAACACTATTTGGACCAGTGGTGTCCAGAGGGGGAAGCCATCTTTCTTTCCATCAAGAGACACAATACACCAGAAGTCTGGAGCACACCACCTGTCATGTATTGGACAAGAAACTATTGCTTGTGTTAAGTTTCAGTATTTCAAGATGTAGAATACTTGCTTTGAGAGCAAAACATAATAACTGTAAAGTCTAATAAAAATGTTTCTAAGTTGGGTGCATTGGGTCACACCTGTGGTCCTAGCACTTTGGAAGGCTGAGGTGGGAGGATCACTTGAGTCCAGGTGTTTGAAACCAGCCTCGGCAACATAATGAGATGCTGTCTATACAATAAATTTAAAAATTAGTCAGGTATGGTGGTGCACCCCTGCAGTCTCAACTACGTGGGAGGATCACTTGAGCCCGGAAGGTTGAGGCTGCAGTGAGCTATGATCATACCACCACATTCCAGCCTGGGCGACAGAGAAATGCCCAGTCTCAAAAAAAAAAAAAAAGTTTCCAGTTTTTGTGGTCATCATTGTAGCTATATACAATTAAAGTCATGTATACACAAGCCCCTCACAATTTATAGGCCAAATTAAAGGAGGGTTTCACATGTAGGCAGAACCTAGCAGGTGCCCACAGACTTTGGGAAAAGTGGTTATTTTGCATCCTCACTGCACTCTTCGCTCTAAAAGTGGGCCATATTATCAGGTCAGGCAACCTAAGCAATTGGTGTATGGGTCAGTTTAACAGCAACAAAGTCTACTTTATTTTCTGGGCATCCTAATATCACCATTTAGTCACAACTCCATGAGCAAAGAGCAAAGTGGTCTCCAGCGGTGAAAATACTACAAAAAGTTATTTGAGGTTTGTCCAGTAAAAACGCATACTAGGGGATGGGAATCAAGCATGATTGTTTATCTTCTCCAGAACCCGTGTTTCATCCTATCAACTGCCTTTGAATCAGAACCTACTGTCTGTACTGTTCAGCTTGTGTAGCAGAGTTGAAAGCAGGGAGCCATCAGGGCTCCCATTTTACCTATATCCTATCAGGACAGAAGCACTGGCAATGTTGGCTCTTAGCAGCTTACAGTGGAATTCCTTCCAGGCTGCTTTAGCTCACTCTCTCCTCGGGGCAGCCCCCATCAGATGACAAATCAATGCAAGGGGCAATGGCCCCCACCCCTGCCTCAGTGGAGGACAAGCCGGAGCACTCATCCCAGCTCTGCAGCTCTGAGGCAGGGCTGGCTGAGGCCTCCACTGCAGCTGCACCTGGGTTTAACGTCCCCTTCGCCCAACACTGCTTCTCTCACAGGTGCTGTCCGAGGGCAACCCCCGTCCCACCTGTAAACCTCTGTATCAGTCTGTTTCCCAGGGGACCCAACCCCCAAAGCTAAGGAATCGCGAGATTTTTCATGGTAAAGAACCTCATCAAGCTTTGAGATGGAACAAAGAACAGAGAGTGAACGGGCGAATAAACATTATGCAATCCATGACTAACCTGCCCTGCCCCTGCCGCCCTGGGGAAGCTGGCCTGATGGGGTGGGGGACGTTGGCGGGCCCTGGCCAAGTCTCTTCCTAGCTCCTGCCCACTGAGATGCTCACAAATCAGCTTTGATCCCCATCCAAGGGCTGTAGGCCCTGTGCCAGGTCTGGTTGGCATTTAAAACTAGCATTTCAATCCCAGCAGATGCCAGGAAGGGGGCATGACTGATTCATGCAACTCTGGGCCAGTGAGGGTAGGGTCTCCAAGAACACATGCTTTAGAAATGATCGATTTGTCCACACCCTTGAATTAACCCCAGACAGCTTAATATACCTACCGGGGTGTCCTTTAGTTAGCAACAAAAATATATGACAAAGAAACTGGGACCGGCCAGGCGCGGTGGCTCAAGCCTGTAATCCCAGCACTTTGGGAGGCCGAGACGGGCGGATCACGAGGTCAGGAGTTCGAGACCATCCTGGCTAACACGGTGAAACCCCGTCTGTACTAAAAAATACAAAAGCTAGCCGGGCGAGGTGGCGGGCACTTGTAGTCCCAGCTACTCGGGAGGCTGAGGCAGGAGAATGGCGTGAACCCTGGAGGCGGAGCTTGCAGTGAGCTGAGATCCGGCCACTGCACTCCAGCCCAGGCGACAGAGCGAGACTCCGTCTCAAAAAAAAAAAAAAAGAAAAGAAAAAGAAACTGGGACCTTGTGTAATGTCATACAGAAAGCTAACAATAACAAAGTAGAGGGGCGGGGAAGTAAAAGAAACTGAAATACACTGTTGAAGTACAAAAGAGAAGTGGCCAGTAGTGCTTTACAAAAGGATGCAACAGAGAGATTTTAGACCTGACATAAAATAATATGAATACCGAATGATTGCTAGATACTTTTCTTATACATTTAATATTAAAGTAAATTTATTTATGTCCAAAGTGCTTTTATCTGTTACTGGTCTAAAGGAAAAAAACTGCATGCTCTAAACACTTGTAAATAAGAAGATCAATATGTGGAGAATTTATACATCACATATTGTGATCACATACTCAAGACAACTGATCCACCTGAAATGATCTTCGGGGAAAAAATAAGGTGCAATAAACACTTCATGAGTCAGTCATGAGTAAAAAGGATTATTACTAAAGTTCATGGTATACAGACCACGATATTTATGAAGACAAAAAGTGCCACTATACTGACCAGTTAGATCATGGATTTATGTGTAACCTTTTAAAAGACCAAAATGAAAGAAGACTGAAGTAATCATTGGATTCCACAGCAATTGTATGTGAGACAGGAAAAAGATGGCCCTTCTCCCATCTTAATGCATATGTAATATCCAACAGACCACAGGAAAACATCATATTAAAGAACATACTATAAAAACTGTAATCACTTTAACTGTATAAAAAGTGAAATACAGCTACAAATATTCAGCCCATCTATTGGATCATGTTTATAACAATTATCACCCTTTTGATCTGGTCCAAGAACTGAACCCTGGCAATGATTTCACCCAGTGGTTCCTACCTATTTCCTTTAGTTTCCATTATATGTCTTTTCTAGATTTTTCCCAACCAGTCATTCAAACTATTTGTTTAGAAAAGGTGACTTGCTGCCACATTGAAAGTTATAAAAACAACCACATATGCCCTGTGGCATGTGCTGGTTGGCTGGTCTGGTAGCAGACCATTCTTACCCAACACCTACTACTTTCCACAAAAATCATAAATAATTAAGACACTACTCAAGTTAAAATCTCTACTTGTGAGTCCAGCAACCTTTTATACCTATATACACCTTTTATACTTTAAGACTTTGGGGGATATGTCCAGTTTACAACAATATTACACACGAAGACTGCAGTTTTAATAACTGCTTTTGCAATCACTAAAATGTTTCCTGTTTTATTATAAATTACCTCCACAGAATCACTTTTGGTTAATAAGTTATCTAACTCCGGGTGGCAACTGCACATAAAACACTGAGACTATTACTGAAACTTACCTTGTGCCATTGGCAGACTAGATTTAGTTTCTGAAGTGTGCAGGGCTGGGGCATTCACTGAAACAGCATAAAAAGGAAAAACTCAGAGGCTCCATAATTAAAGCATAAGCATCCGAACATGATGATAGCCAAATATGCCTCAAATTAGTCAAGATACATACAGACCATAAGGGACAAATATTTCAAGTGACAAAGATATTACACAACTAACATAAACTTATATTCATAACAGCTTTATGGAGATATGTTCACCTTTTAAAAATATACAATTCAGTGGTTTTTTTAGCATATTTACAGGGCTATGCAACCACAACCACTGTCCACTTCTACAACATTTTCTTCATCACCTCCCTCAAAATAGCCATGCCCAATACCCATCACATCTCATTTCTGCCCCTTCCCCATCCCCAGGCAACAATTAATCTACTATCCATCTCTATGAATTTGCCTATTATTGACATTTCATATAGTAAATGAAGCTATACAATATGTGGTCCTTTGCATCTGGATTTGCTCACTTAACACAATGTTATCAAGGTTCATCCATGCTGTAGCATGTATATAAATATCAGTATGGATTTTTATGGGCAAATAATGTTCTGTTTTATAAACTGACCACATTTTATTTACCTTTTCATTAGTTTATGGACCTATAAGTTGTTTCCACTGTTTAGCTATTATGAATAATGCTGCAATGAACATTCATGCACAATAAACCAGTTTTGAAAAGTACTCTAATCACTGGGCTGGAAGACATTATGTGAAGCTATTAATTTAGTCACTGCCTGTGGAAAGAGGTTTGCCCAACTTAAGTAAAACTAAATGCTCTCCAATTTAAATTTCTCCAGAAAATTAGATTCCACGGCCTTCTTCAAATATTTGACAATTCTTATCTGAGAGTCCTCTCTGGACTATTTATTTGTCCAGTTTGTTTTTACTAAACAGTATTGGTCTAGTAGTTTACTGCTTCCTTATTTTATCAAGACAGACTTTTAATTCTAATCTTACCCTAAAAAGTACTGGCCACAAACCTCAGCTACTTTTTTTTGAAATAGAGTTTCACTCCCATTGCCCAGGCTGGAGTGCAGTGGCGTGATCTTAGCTCACTACAACCTTCGCCTCCTGGGCTCAAGCGACTCTCCTGCCTCAGCCTCCTGAGTAACTGGGACTACAGGCATGCAGCACCATGCCCAGCTAATTTTTGTATTTTTAGTAGAGACGGGGTTTCACCATGTTGGCTAGGCTGGTCTCGAACTGGCGACCTCAAGTGATCCTCCTGCCTCGGCCTCCCAAAGTGCTAGGATTACAGGCATGAGCCACTACGCCCAGTCATCAGCTACTTCTGTAGGTATACATTTTTTATCTTCACAATGGCTTCTAGTGGAAGTGTTCAATTCCTATTTGTAAATTGCTAACAAACTCTGGAAATACTGCCTTTGTACCCATTTGCAACTTGCATAATCTAGATCAAGTTCTGGCAAACTGTAGCCCATGAGACATACCCAGTCCACTGCCTGTTTTTATTGGAACATGGCTCCTTCACTTAAGTATTGTCTATGACTGATTTTGCACTACAATGACAGAGCTGAGTAGTTGCAAAACAGACCATCTAGCCTGTGAAGCCTAATGTAAATCACTATCTGGCCTTTTACAGGAAAAAAAAAAATACAGAATACTAACTATTCCTGATCTAGATATTATTCCAGCTTATAGAATCAAAAGATCTGATGCTGTTAAAATTGATCACAATTTGGTCTTTTCTCTAAACTACAGAATTCATTCCCTTATTATGAAAGGGTAATAAATCAGTAAATGACTGACTAGTGTCTAAATCACCAAGGGTATAGACAGGTGGAATCAACAGGTTTGACCATATCTGCCTTATATTAGACATTACAAATCTTCATTTTACTGGGTATAGGTCTGATTTATTTATTGCATATCTCCTAAGCTGACTTTCACTTTGTGATTTAGATTTTCTGATCTTAGAGTGTATGTTTTCTTTTAAGTGATGAAAACTTCCCTGCCATCATTAGAACCTTGGCTTTTAGATCCTTTTGTATGCTGGGAAGAGGAATGGGACGAGCCAGGGCCTCACTTGGAAGGGACTTCTACCTATGGGGCTATGGGCCTATGTTTTGTTATTATTTTGGAATTTTCTAGAGCCAGTGGCATCCGTAGTTTTTGACAACATTCCCCAATCAGTAAAAGTTCCCCCAGAAATACACATATTTATTTCAATGAATTTTATATGTACTATAATACGAATATGTACATTTTAAAACAAAATTTGAAAAAAGTAAAAGGATGAGATTTATTAATACATAAAAATAATCTCTAATAATTTTTTCCCACATTCCAATAGATAATTTTGCATACTCATTTGGAGGAAACCACTCTAAATATAGCCTTGGGTTTTGTTTTGTTTTTTTCTGCATATATATTTGAGTTTGGTCAGCTGCTGAAGATTGTTTGTTTGAATAATTTAGTATTTGACCTTTCCATCCTTCTCTGAAATGTGTTTTTTCCTTCATTTCATAAGCTGTAAGTTCAGCATCTCTTTCTCTCTCAACCCTGCCCTTGGCACTTAAACTCCGCTCCTCTCCTTAACTACCGCTTAACTTCTTCAGCTCCAAGAAGCAACGAGAGGCTTCAAGAAGCCTCCGAGAAGACTGAGAGGTTAAAACCATCAGCATTTTCTGGCCAATAGTGCCAAATTCCAAAACATGGTCAAGAATGTCCTTTGGTCACTACACAGTGCTCTTGAGATCCCTGGGCCCATGTGTGTGGTGCCGTCTCCCTGCGCTCAGCCTCAGCCCATACTCCTCTTGTGGTCATATCGCCGTGCACATGGCACGGCTATCTGCCCTTACTCCTTCCTGAATGGAAGCAAAACTATCTCAACTATTTAGCTAGTATTTTTAAACAACGACCTGTCAGTTTCTAAACTGTAAAGATTATGTCCTTTTGGTTTACTGCAGAATCTTGACAGCTCCGGGAGACAGAGCAGATGGCCAGGCTGACCACAAGTGAGGACAGACAGGACACCTGTCAAAGCCTGCAGCAGTAAGAGTGTCAGCAGTTTCAAAGTGTGGTGACACCACACACAGTCACACAGTCACCCAGTGTGTCACTTTGAGAAGTCTACAAGTATAAACTAAAGTGATGCCGAGGAATTTTTAGTCATCCCTTTTTAGACAAATTGTGAAATAATAGCTATAGCTAATCAAAATCACCACAACATCATGTGGATATTCAGTCTTGAGTTTTAGAACGAGGTCAAAACCAAGAATCCAAATAAATCATTATGCGATCTCTAAATACACTGGTTTTCAAAGAAAAGTCTTGAAAAATAGTAAGTAAAAGTTATGTTTTGGTTTAGCATTTTAAAGATACCTTTGCAGCCCTGCATCTATTATAGGAACTTACTAGGCACAGCTGGAGCAGTTGGCTGAGATTCAAAAGCCTGCCAGGCTAAAGGATTTCCTGAAATGACAGAAAAATAAATGAACAAAAAAAATCACAAGCTATGGATTAAATTTTTGTAGCCCTTATCCTAATTTGTGCCCCATGAAAACAATAAATGAAATGTACCAACATATAGCACATCACCAGGAGAATAAATACGTGTAACATTAATCTTTCTGAAGCTAAGTTTTTCCCAGAATTATTTTGCAGTCAAATATTTATGATATCTAGTTAATTTTGCAAGTATTCCTCCCTACCTGAGCTCTTTTTATTTGGAGAGGAGTTAAAGGGAACCACAACCCTCTTTCCTCAACTCTATCTCAAAACAAGAGGGAGGAAACCCAGCTCATACACCCCAGCACCACCCCCACTTGGCATCCCTCAAATAGACAAAGATGCCTCAACAACCTGAGACGTGCAGGAACCAGGACTGGAATCACCGGGAAGAAAACTAGGCAGAAGTGAGACCCTGAACCTGTGGCTTCCAGTCTCCCTTCTGGTCTCTTTTTTATTTTTTTTTTCGTTTGCAAAGTCAGCTGTTGCCCTGGTCTTGACTGGTTTATTGTGTGTATGTGTGACAGAGAGAGAAGGGGAGAGAGAGAGAGAGAGAGAGAGAGAGAGAGAGAGAGTGTTAGTTCTTGAATGATACGGAGGGAGGTAGGCAGGCTATCACTGGTGCAGTCAGTAGGTTGTGCATATTCCCACTAAGCATAGAACAAACCTATAACCCCAAAACAGCCACAGTTGAGAAAAATGCAGCAAGCCTTTATAGCACTTTAGAATAATTAAGAGTTCTTTGGTTTTTGCTTTTTCAGAGATGTGTGTCTCACACTGTCACCCAGGCTTGAGTGCAGTGGTGGAATCACAGCTCACTGCAGCCTTCAATTTCTGGGCTCGAGTGATTCTTCCACCCCAGCCTCCTGAGTAGCTGTGACTACAGGTACCTGCCACCATGCACAGCTCATTTTTTGTTTTTGTTTTCAGAGAAGGGGGACTCGCTATGTTGTCCAGGATAGTCTCGAACTCCTGGCCTCAAGTGATCTTCCTGCCTTGGCCTCCTAAAGTGCAGGGATTACAAACGTGAGCTACTGTGCCTGGCCTACTAAGAGCTTAATATCAATAATAATGGCTAACTTAATGAGGGCTTAACAGGTATATTATCCCATTTAATCCTCATAACAAGCCTATGATGTAGTTACTATTTGCTATGACTTGAATGTCCCCTCAAAAATGCAAGTTGAAATTTAACTGCCATTGTAACAATGTTACGTGGTAATAGTGGCAGGAATGGGTTGGTTATTGAGAGTGGGTTCCTGATTTTAAAAGATGAGTTTGGACCAATTTCCTTTCTCTGTCTCATGCATTAGCTGGCCAGGTGATGCCTTGCACCATAGGCTGACCCTCACCAGACATCATCACCATGCTCTTGGATTTCCTAGCCTCCAGAAACTTTGTTTCTTTATAAATACTAGTCTGTGGTATGCTATTATAGGAGAGAAAACAGACTGAAACACTATTCATATTCCTACTATAAAGCTGAGGAAACTGAGGCAGAGATTCACAAAGCTATGAAGTGCCAGAGATGGCAGGTGAACCCAACCTGTCAACAGACCCTGTGCTTTTATACACATAACTCTGTTCTACAGTGTATAAGTTAAGAGGCAAATGGTTCCCAAGTAGGTATTATGTGCCTAATAGTACTCCGATTAAAAACATGAAACAACTACGTGATAGTTTAGATTTTTTAAATTCTTCACCTTTCTGGGTTGTGGTAACAAATCTCTCAAATTACAATAATAGAGGACGGACCTACCAAATTAATACAACAAGAAGAATGCCATCTTAGCACACATAAACAAGTGGGACCCACATTCTTCTGAAGCCCAGCGCAGTTGGGGAGGTCCCCTCGCCGCCAGCACCAGGATCCCATCCACTTACCTTTGGGTTCACTGACACTGTTTAATGGATTACAGGTAAAGTCTTTAATCTGCAAAGAAATACAGTCTTCTAGTGATATGTCTGAAGTTTGACAGGGACACACACATGGGATAATGGACAGATAATGTTGTTAGTAAATTAACCTTTTCACTAAATCATCCAGGGACATAGGGCATGTGGACTTTAAAAGCATACAGGCAAAAGTTATTACCCAAACCTCACCATTACACAATATATTCATGTAAAAAACCTGTCTATGTACACCTTGAGTCTAAAATAAAATAACAAAAAAAGGTTTTTTAAGTTGCATCTGGATTTGGCTGCTTCTCAGGGTAATTACCGAATGAAATTCTTATTTACCTTCAAATCAAATTAATTTTGAACTTTATAAATCTTCAACATATTACTTTTAAATACCTTTTTAAAATGTATTTTATTGCACTAGCTTTTACAAGCAATCACAAGGGGAAAAATATTCCATCTTCCTCACCTTATACCACTTACAAATGCTCTAAAGTAAAAAACACATGTTCTTAGACAGACTGCGTTGCTTAAAGAAGCACGGTGCCACACTGTCGCCAGACATACCTGCTGTCTCTGAGTTATAATCAGCTCGTTCTGCTCCTGAAGTCTCTGCCCTAGCTCTTCTATCCTTTTCTTGTAGAAAACATTGCTTGCATTTAGATCATCTATCATTGAGGTTCGAAGTTTCTCTATATGTGACAGGAGCTGAAAAAAAGTTAAGAAAGGCATCTGTCTGTAAGCTGCATGTCAAATGTCTTCATTCTCCAGATTTCAGGTACATACCCTGCCTGTTTTGCTGGCCGGATGCTATCCATGCACATCAAGTCATTGAATAAATCTTTGATCACGGTAGATCCTGACCCTGGCTGCTCTAGGTGCTTCATCTGTGTTCCCAAAGGAGCTCATGACCCCAGACAATGCTGATACTGGGAGCAGCTGAGCCAATTAGAGCACATAACATGAAATAACACATGATGAGCAATGATAAAGGATTCAGGCTTCTCCTGTAGCGTGGCTCTGACCCTCAGTACTAAATTTTTCCGGCAGTCCTGTCCTTCACATGCCACCCGGCCCATCCTAGGCCATAGAGCACATCTTAATTTTTTTTTTTTTTTTTTTTTTTTTTTGACATGGAGTCTCACTCTGTCACCCAGGCTAGAATGCAGTGGAGCAATCTTGGCTCACTGTGGCCTCTGCCTCCCGGGTTCAAGCAATTCTCCTGCCTCAGCCTCCTGAGCAGCTGGGATTACAGGCCCACACAACCACACCTGGCTAAATGTTGTATTTTTAGTAGAGACAGGGTTTCACCATGTTAACCAGGCTGGTCTTGAACTCCTGACCTCAGGTGATCCACCCGCCTTGGCCTCCCAAAGTGTTGGGATTATAGGTGTGAGCCACCGTGCCCAGCCACATCTTAATTATTTTATATTCCCAGAAACTAGCCCAATCCCTAGCCCTTAGCAGGTTCTCTGAGAAATGTTTACTGATAAATGTTTACTGAGAAAAAGAAGGGGGATGATGGGGATTAGAGGGAAAGAGGAAGGGAGGGAAAGAAAGGGAGAGAAGCAGAGGACAGAGACACACAGATATATTCATCTTTAGAGATAATGTCATGGAAGATCATAGACTGGACAAAAAGAATTCAAGAATTTGTTTTCAATAATTGAAGGAAAGGTGCTTAAAGCAATTTCAGTAGTTGTTTAAACAGAGAAGGTTAAAAAAAAAAAAGGGTGGAGGGTGCTTGAGGTCAGGCACCATGGCTCATGCCTGTAATCCCAACACTTTGGGAGGCCGAGGCAGGCAGATCACTTGAGGTCAGGAGTTTGAGACCAGCCTGGCCAAAATGGCAAAACCCCATCTCTAATAAAAATACAAAAATCAGCCAGGTGTGGTGGCGGGCGCCTGTAATCCCAGCTACTTGGGAGGCTGAGGCAGGAGAATTTTTGAATCCAGGAGGCAGAGGCTGCAGTGAGCTGAGATCATGTCATTGCACTCCAGCCTAGGCGACAGAGTGAGATTCTATCTCAAAGAAATTAAAAATTAAAAAAAAAAAAGGCTTGATAATTGGGGTGAAGGACATTCCAAGTCTACAGCCTGGAAGTGGTGACAGAGTATGCTGATCAAATAAAGGAGCAGGAAGTATCCATGCCTGAGATGAGTATATAAAGGCACCTAAACCAGCATTTCCTCATTTGCTTGCTTTTAGAAAATTAACACTCACTGTGTACTAGATGCACTTCATTTTGTTGAGTCCACGCCACAATTTTACGGACACATGTTTTGGCCCCATTGTACAGATAGGAAAACTCAAGTCTAGAAAGGTAAAGTCACTGGCCCTAATTGAAACAGCTGAAGGGGGCAGAGCCCAGACTTAAACTTTCACATGCATGTTTCAAGGTCAGTGCTCTTTTGGGAGGCCAAGGAGGGAGAATCGCTGGAGTCCAGGAGTTGGAGATCAGCGTGGGCAACATAGTAAGACCTTGTCTCTACAAAAAGTTTTAAAACTTAAGCTAGGTGTGGTGGGGTGAGCCTGTGGTCCTAGTTCCTTGGGAGGCTGAGGTGGAAGGGTTGCTTGACCCCAGGAGGTTGGGGCTGCAGTGAGCTAGGCTCATGCCACTGCACTCCAGCCCGGGCGAGAGAGTAAGACCCACTCTCAAAAAAAAAAAAAAAAAAGTGTCTTAGCATCCTGCATGGCCTTGCCTCTGAAATCTCTGTGCTCCTATGAGGCTGGGCAAACACTGGGTGGAACCAATCTAGAAAGATTTTCCGAGTGAAACCTAAAAAGAATCTTTTCTATCCTAGTGGATACTAAGAACCTCCCCCAAGGAGGGCATTGCCAAGAGCTTTCATCCTTACAGGCCCCTGGAAAAGTGGCCTCCAAAGCAGTCTGGGAAATGCTGAGCTGGAAAATAGAAGGAAAAGCCAGTAAAAATGTCCAGGCTGCTGGATGGAGGTTTAGGATCTTGGCCTTGATCAACTACACGGGGAGTTGCTCCAGGCCCCAGGAAGAAAGGAGATGTGGGAAAATCTAAGTTCGTGGAGAGAGGAATGGAGAGGGTCTAGGCAAACACAGCCAGAAATTATTTTGAAGTATGCAGCTCATGAGCCCATTTTCTATTATCCCATTTCAAGCACTACGAATTTTTCCCTACTGGTCCACATCACCCCATCCTCCCTTCCTTCATTATGTGACCATTTGACAACCTCCCAAGCTCTCAAGAATCTTCTGTTGGGTAAAAAGGGCATGCCATCGCTTATCTGTGACTGCCTCTGAACTCTTACCAATGTTATTTAAAACAAAAAAAAAATTGCCAAGAATCTAGGTAAATCAATAGAAAGTTGGCAAATGCAACTTCCCCTAAACAGAGAAATACAATATGTGCATTGTGGAAATAGCAGGCACCAATCATGTGGAATAATTAATAGTTAGGTCTCAGGCAGAGATTACTAAACCTGATTGAATTCACCCCTCTGTTAGGGTTTAAGAGAAAAGAAGGGAGAGGTAAGCAGCTTCTAAACAAGCCAAACCAACAGGCAAGGAAGGAGTGCAGCCTACTGGTGGCACAAATCCCCCTCACGTACCCAGTACATGAGGTGTGTGCCCCACTCAAAACCAGGAAAGGCCTCACCTTCTTCCTTGGTGACAACCGTCAGTCTTTCTCTCCATCACGACTCACAATGACAAAGTGTAAAAACTGTAACTCGCTTTCTATTCCAGCCAGAGGCCACTGAAATTCCCACAACTGCTTGAAACACAGATGGCTTTAAAGGGGCCAGGATTTTAAAAATCCGCCCCCCGCCACCCACCGATTAATAAAGAAACCTGAATTCTGTCCCTAAATACCAATGCTAGAAAGATGGCTTGAAGAATAAGAGTAGAGATTTTAATGATCTAAGAGCAGTGGTTCAAACCATACATCCAAAACAGAATAGCCTGGGTGGGTTTTGGTTTATTTCCAAAATCCATGTGTCCCAGACTTACCTACTAAATCAAGATCTCAGGGAGTGGAGCTGGTCACGTGTACTTTGGAAAACAGTCTCAGATAATTCTGAAGTGCATCCCTGGTTAGGGATTACCATGTCAGAGCAACCAAAGAAAAGATCCTACGTTCTTACAGAAAAGCAACCACTCGAAGTTGTCACTGCCTATTTTCCTTCCCAGCTGGGAGCTTCACTGGTGAGTGCCTGCAGCTAGACAGGCCAGCCAGTGTGGTATGCCCTGGAGTACACAGGGCCTGCATTCAAATACCAGCGACTGTGGGCAAGACAGCATCTGTCTAAGCCCCTGTTTCCTCAACTGTAAAATGGGTGACAGCACCTACCTCATAGAACTCTTAGGAGGATTAAGTACATGGCAACTACAAGTATCCATTTATTTCTAAATGTTCCCATGAAACCAATGGTATGCTGGTTAATCAGCTTTCAAAACGAAACAAAACAAAACACCCTGATGAGGAGAAATGTGCACAGCTGAGAGCCAGTGAGTCAGCACCAGGACACCAGGACATGAACTGTAAGAACGGGCCACTTTTGCTTCCGCGTAATGCAGGGGGACAAAGGAGAACACTCCTTGCACAGTGGAGCCACTTGTGGTGTGGAGAAACTACCGTCCACTGCTCCTGGGATCCTGCATCTTAGCTGCCATAGATAAAATATGCTGGGAGGTGAACGCCATCGTCCTGACTACACAGTAATTGCCACGGGGGAAGCTCCCTAGGTGCAGGGTGGAAATCTGGACTAGTGTCCTCCCTACAGAAGATGGTGCTTAGACCTCCAGACAACTCTGGTAACCCTGCTCTTCTGAACCCTACAATCAGCCTTTCTCCAACTATGAAAACAAGGCTGAATGATGCCCTGGCTAGACGTCTAGCTACCTTCCACATTCATTCTGCAAGTGTGTAGCGAGTGCCAACCACATTTCAGGCACATGAGTGGATGCTGGGAAGACAATGGAGAGCGAAACAGATAGAGCCCTTTACTCAGAGGGCCAAGGATATGATTGGAGAGACAGATAATAAACAAGGAAAAAAATAAGCAAGTAAACTATTTAAAATAGTGCTCAGAGCTCTGCTTGAGATGTGATGGGAATAATAAAGAAAAGGGACTACCTACTTGGATAGAGTGACATCAGGTGACCAGGACCCAGAGGCCAGAGGCAGTGGGGTAGGCAGGGTTCTCAGGGGGCTCTCAAGGTTGCACTCCTGGTGTACACCCCTGTGTGATGCTGTCCCTTGGTCTGAAGAGAACACTGTGCTTCTCACAATGCAACCACAGAATATGACAAAGGTGAAGGGACTTTGGAGATGCAATTGCAGCCCCAAATCTGCAGACTTTGAGGTTATGAAAAGGAAGATTATCCTGTGTGGGCCTGTCTTATTCAGGTGACCCCCCTAAAGAAGTTCCAGGCTGGGCGTGGTGGTAACCCTAACCCTAACCCTGAGCCCAGCAAAGCCCTGCCTGGACTCCTATACATTGAGAAGAGAAATACATGCCACTTTCAACCACTCAATTTGTGGTCATTTGCTACACAGAATAGAAAACTCATACCGAGGGCAAGGAGGTAGCCAGGTGAAGAGAAAGTGGAAGGGCTTCCCAACAATGACAACCAGGTATAAAAGAGGAAAAGGCCAGAATGTTCTAGAAATTAGCAGAATTAGAATTAGAATCGTAGCTAGAAAGAGGAGGTTCCGGGGGGTGGGGGTGGTCACGCTGAGGCTAGAATGGTGGCCAGCAGCCAGGTTATTTTTCTGGCTCTGTGGAGAGCAAACTAAGGAAGGGGAAGGCTGGAATTGAGGAGACCCACCCTGGGGCCCATTCAGAAATGGAGGCTTAGTTAGTGGTAGAGGCAACAGGAAACAGAAGAACTGGTTCCATACAGCGAGCCCTGCAGACAGCCTGGACTCGGAGATTGAGAGAGAAAGGTGGAATCAAGATGAGCACCTGGGCGGGTGCGGTGGCTTCAAGCCTGTAATCCCAGCACTTTGGGAAAGCCGAGAGGGCGATCACGAGGTCAGAGATCGAGGACCATCCTGCTAACAAGTGAAACCCTGTCTCTACTAAAAAAATACAAAAAACCATAGCCGGCGAGTGTGGCGGGACCACCTGTATCCCACTACTCCGGAGGCTGAGGCAGGAGAATGGCGTAAACCCGGGAGGACGGAGCTTGCAGTGAGCTGAGATCCGGCCACTGCACTCCAGCCTGGGCGACAGAGCGAGACTCCGCTCAAAAAAAAAAAAAAAAAAAAAAAAAAAGATGACCCTGGAGGAACCAGGGGCCATTTGCCACGTCTGAGGAACAAACCAAGAACTTCATCTTAGGCAAGCTGTACTTGAGAAGCCATGGAATGCAAAGTACAAGCGGCTCCTAATACTGAACCAGAAGAGTTGTTTAGGCTGAAGAAGTAAACTATGGGGCATGGATCCACACACAGCCCTAACCCCAACCTTCAAAGAAACTCTCTCCGTTTCAGGTCCCTTAGGATCTCTGCATTTATCCCATCCTGATTCCCATATCTGTAGCCTCACTCTACTCTCCTTTTGATACTGTAAACATCTGAAGGCCAGGCATTGTTCCACACTCTCTTTTAGCCTTATAAAGTGTAGTACATAGCAGATGCTCAGTAAATATCTCCTAAATTGAACTGCCACATCAGTGATACAATTTTCAATATACTGTATATGCGTATGTATATAGATGTATATTGGTTGTATGTCTGTGTATTATCACTATAAATTTGCATGATGAAATGATATTATAAATGGAATAGAGGAAAAATAGTGGTTCCTATTTCCTTTTCTAGCAATGATACAATCTTAAAGGTAGATTAATGTCTAACTTTCCCATCGAAGTTCCTCAAGAACTGCAGATGTTTTGTGAAATATTTTTAGTTTTTGTTTGCTTTGCTTTAGTTTGGCTCTGGTACTGTTCACAGTTTCTTTTTTACCCCCATCTTCCTCAGTATTTGTTCCACTTTGGAGAAATATAAGCTGATAAATTTTTTGATCATCTGAACACACTTCATCCTAGCAATTATACACATATATGATCTTTTGTTGTTTAATATTCTACTAAGAAAGGTAATACTAGAAAATGTGCAAAAGAGGAAACATTTTTTCCATTCAGAAAAGATCTACAAGAAATACTAAGTTACAAAATACAATTTCAAGTGAAAAAATAAACAGAAATTTTCCTATTTTAAGATCTTCTCAAATACATCTACTTCAGATATTTTGCACTAGTGTAAACACATTTTAACACTTAAATTTCTGATGTACTCAGGTGAAAGAGAATCAGTGTCATAATTAAAAGCTTGTTTTCATTAAAGTGATTTTAATGTAAACAGTTCTTGCCTTTTTAAAAAATTACTTACATTGCAGTTCTGTGATGCAAAAAAAATCAGAAACATGTATTTGACAGTGAAGAAATGATTAAGTAACTTATGATACATCCAATAAGATCATCATGACATCATTAAAAGTCATGATTTTGAAGAATACTTTAAAACTTAGGAAAAGTCTATGATATATCAAGTGAAAAGTGTACAAACCTATAAAACATAATTCAAATATTGTAAAGCTATGTATATATGAGGTTCTACACTTACAGAAATGCATAAAAGAAAACTGAAACACATTATAAGAAAGTAGTAGCAGTGGTTATCGTTCGTGTTAGAATTATAGGTAATTTTAATTTTGCTACACATTTCTCCCCAAATGTTATTAAGTGGACAAAATATTATGTTTATTAAAAAGAAAAGCAAATATTCCTTTAAAACATGGCCCACTTTAGGCCGTTGGTTTCTTAATCTTACCCGACTCTTCTCTTTCTTGTGTTCTTGATGAATAGCTTGAACTCGAGCTGTCCATTTGCTTTCCTACAAAATAAAAGAATAATTTATGTACAACTGTAACAATGAGATCTATGTAATATGGAAGCTTCCTTTTTAGTGAATATCTATGAAACCCAACTATCTATCTGGTAAAATTTTAGCTAGTGAAATAGTTTGGCTCTCTGTCCCCACTCAAATCTCATGTGTTGGAGGATGGGCCTGGTGGGAGATGATTGAATCATGGGGGTGGACGTCCCCCTTGCTGTTCTCATGATAGTGAGTGAGTTCTCACAAGACCTGGTTTTTTAAAAGTGTGTAGCACTTCCCTCTTCGCTTTCTCTCTCCTGGCTCCACCATCTTAAAGGGCTTCCCCTTTGTCCTTCTGCCATGATTGTAAGTTTCCTAAGGCCTCCCCAGCCATGCCTCCTGTACAGCCTACGGAGCTGTGAGTCAATTAAACCTCTTTTCTTTATAAATTACCCAGTCTTAGGTGGTTCTTTGTAGCAGTGTGAGAACAGACTAATGCAGCTGGTATTTTTTAGAATATACACAGTCAAAAATACTTAAATATATTTGCATCTGGTTTTAATCTTATACCATAAGGCAGGGGTCAGCAAAAATTTTTGAGTAAGGAGCTAATAGTAAATATCATAGGCTCTGGGGGCCAAACAACTTGGTCACAACACAACACAATACAGCTGTGTCATCCCACAATTGGGACAACAGCCATGGATAAGATGTAAATGAACTAGCACTCATAAAATGTTACTGGGACATAGCCAGTAACACTTTATTTACAAAAGTAGGTGCTAGTTTGCCAACCTAAGAGGCCAAAAGGAAACACCAAGGTTTCTGAGGCCATGGGTCCTGAACTGACGACACAACTCACAGGACAGAAATAGAAGAAATTTAGGTGGGACCTTAGGATTTTAGAACCATGTCCTTCAGTTCATGAGCGACCAGCTGTAGTTTCCAGCCTGCTGGAAGCAGATGTCAACAGTTCAGTTCAGGACACAGCTCCTGGTTTCCTACCATATACCAGGCACCTCGCTGGATGGCCACTGGCAGGCTAAAAGAAGAATAAGAGACATGCCCTGCTCTGCATGGGAGGCAAGTAGACACAGCCATGGAGAATCCACATATAATGTGTATGTGATCAGGTCCCACTTAGGGACTACAGAAATGCTATAGCCTAGAGGCTCAGGAGAACTTTCTGACAGTGGTACCTGCCCCCCTGGCTGAATACTAAAGAATGAGTAAAAGACAGGTCCCGAAAACTGGGAGCTGCAGGACAGGCAGGAAGGCAGCCAGAACTGAGGAAGAAGACAGAAGGCCATGTTCTCAGAGGCATGGGCTGCTGGGCCACTGGAGTGCCAGGAAAGAGAAGAACAGAGAAAGATGTCCCAGGGACCAGAACCCAAAGGACCCTGCGAGCTGGTGGGAAGTCCAGAATAAGGGTCACTGAAGGACTTCAGACAGGATAGGGACATGGTCAGCCTGACTGCAGTGGAGCAGGCAGATTTGGGTTGGGGAGGAAAGAGGTGAGCACTGAAGCAAGAAGCAGTGATCCCTATTTCCAAAGTCCACTTACCTTTTTTAGAATGACCCAGGCTTTTAAAAAAATCCTGAATTCATAAGCTCTCATCTCTATTTTCTTCCTAGTTTAAAAAAATTGTTCCCCTAAACTGCTGTGACCAAAATAGCCATGATGAAGATTGTGCTGATTACAGAAGTTCACTTCCAAATAAAAGTGATTGTCTCATAAATCTAAGAGATCATCAGTTGGCCAGTTAGCTCTGTGTGTGTGTGTATACATATATATGTGTGTATATATATACGTGTATGTGTGCATGTGTATATATACACACACGTATATATATGTATACACACACACATACACACACACACACACACACATACACACACACACACACACACATATATTTTGTTTGAGACTGTCACTCTTGTTGCCCAGGCTGGAGTGCAATGCTGTGATCTCAGCTCACTGCAACCTCTGCCTCCTGGGTTCAAGCAATTCTCCTGCCTCAGCCCTCCAAGTAGCTGGGATTACAGGCATCTGCCACCACGTCCAGCTAATTAAGCCAAGGTGGGTGGATCACCTGAGGTCAGGAAACCAGCCTGGCCAATCTGGTGAAACTCCATTTCTACTAAAAATACAATTAGCACTATATTTAAGCTCTAAAACTAAATCTGGTGCTTCAATATGCCCTTCTACACCTTTTGAAATTGAAAGCTACATCTGAAAGATGAAAAATGAATAGCTAGGTTATACTAACCGATTCCAATGGATTTTATGGAGAGAAGAAACAAAACAGTTTTGCCAGCTGTTGTGTATGCTATTCGCCAACAGCAAGCGTGTAACAAACACCTCTTATGACTTAGGCATGTTGTAGGAGAAAAATAAGAGCTAGTCACCTTCATGGTTACTCAAAAGACACACACTTTTTCTGCAGATGACACTCACTGTAAATTACTTCGCTAAGAAAAAGGAAGGCATCCACTGCAGCTGTCACCCACTTGCACGTACCTGACTATCAAGAAGCTGCATGACATTATGGAAATCCTGGGGATATGGAGAACGGTCTTCTTTAAACTCGTGTGCATCTTTTAATGTGCCTATGTTGGACTTGATCTGCATATTGGACTTCTGGATTTCTGACAGTTGCTATAAGATAAAATTCAAGCTCAGTACTACAGTTAGACTTTTATAAGACTGAAACGGAGAATAAAATCAGGGAGCACGTAGCTGTGTTTTAAATCTGACTGCCCTCTTGGATGCTCCTGGATGCTCTTGGAAGCTTCTCCCACTTCTGCTTCCCTGTGGTTTTACTGGTTTGTTTCTACTGCTTGCTGGTCTTCCTATCAGAATATGTACAGGGTGAAAAAAGGGGAAGGAAAATCTAACTTTCTAATCTTAAATGAGTCTTTTTTTTTTTTTTGAGACAGGGTCTCATTCTGTTGCCCAGGCTAGAGTTGCAGTGATATGATCATGGCTCACTGCAGCCTCAACCCCTGGGTTCAAGCAATCCTTCCACCTCAGCCCCCCAGGTAGCTGGGACTACAGGCGTGCACCATCACACCTGGCTAATTTTTGTATTTTTTTTCTAGAGACAGGGTTTTGCCATGTTGCCCAGGCTGGTCTCAAACTCCTGGGCTCACACAACAATCTGCCTACCTCAGTCTCCCAAAGTGCTGGGATTACAGGTGTGAGCCATCAGGCCCAGCTAGGGCTTAAAATTTTTTATGGGCACTTAATAGGTGCCAGAAACAGAAGAACTGAATGCACCTGGTTCTTCAGCTAGTTTAGTGAGAGGCCAACACTGTCCAGGGACCATATCAGTAAATCCATTAGAGACATAACGTTTTAATTTTACCCTTTTCTTTTGATGTTATTCCCAATGTTACTCGTGGCGAAAACTCTCAGAAAACCACAGAAGGTAACATGTTAACTTCAAAACAAAAGGATGGGGAGCGCACTTCTCCTCTCCTCAGTGTAGGCTGCTCATAGTGACTTCATTTCAGAAAGGACAGCAGAGAAAGGAGGAGAAAAGAGAAATTCTTCAGTGGATAAACCTGACAAACACTACCTCAGCCAGGTAGCCAAGCTCAATGGCAACAGTTATAAATCATGGAGATTCATAACACAAGGTCTCAGACAAAACATTCAACTATACTGCTCCTGCACAAAAATGCCACCAACAGCACGTAAATTACCAAACATGGCTGTGTTTCAATAAAATTTCACTCATGACACTGAAATGTGAACTTTAATGAAATTTTCCTGTGTCACAAAATAGCCTTCTTTTTTTCCCAACGTTTTAAAAATGTAAAAACTGGCTGGGCACAGTGGCTCACACATGTAATCCCAACACTTTGGGAGGCCCAAGTGGAAGGATCACTTGAGGTCAGGAGTTTGAGACCATCCTGGCCAACATGGTGAAATAGTCTCTACCAAAAATACAAAAATTAGCTGGGTGTGGTGGCATGTGCCTGTAACCCCAGCTACTCAGGAGGCTGAGGCACGAGACTCACTTTAACCCACGAGGCAGAGGTTGCAGTGAGCCAAGATTGTGCCGCTATCCTCCAGACTGGGTGACAGAGACTCTTTCTCGAAAAAAATAAAAAGTAAAAATGTAAAAACTATTCTTATGTCACAGGCCATTCAAAAGCAGGTGGTATGCTGGACTTGGTTCATGGGCCATCGTTCACCAAACCTCATGCTAGAGTTTAAAGAGTTTTAGGAAAGCCCTCAGGTGAATTTCAAAATCTCTATTTTGTTTATAAAACTTGTTGGCCCCTAGAGGGAGCTCAAGGACCTTTGCTCAGCTCCCTTCCTTTCTACCTTTTCCCCAAAGAAAAGTCATGTCAAATCTAACCAGAGAGCTTAGAATTCTTGGCAGGAGGACACTGATTGATTGCCTGCTTTCTAAAGAAGCAGCTCAGGTATCATCTATGCATGAGGCCAGGGCTGTATGGACCAGGGCTGTTCCCATAAGGGAGAGGGGCTCATTTAGCCATAACTTGCTTGCTTTAGAGATCCTACCCGGGGCCTGGGTTGAGGAGCCAGCCTGGCAAAGGTTCTTAGTCTTTCTGGGTCTGCTTTCTTCCATTCCCACTGGACAGTGGAAAGTTCCAAAACTCAGGGAGGAGTTTACAGTTCAAGGCTAACCTAACCAGATAAGAAAAGAGGGACCTTCATAGAAGAGGGTCATCTATATCTCACCACAGGTGTTCTGCACTGGAGTTTAAGGCCAAAGCTCCCACTCTCAGCAAAACACCTCTGACTCACTCTGTCGCCTCTATGCCTCCCTCAAGACTCTTGGGGAGAAGAATGTCTGCACCAGGGTACCGTAAAGTAACTGCTGGATCCCCTGGCCTTAATGCCATCCCAACACCACCTTTCAAGGCAATCAATACCATAAGAACTTCTAGGTTTAATACTTACATATTCTAATGCTGAATTCTTTGAAGTTAATTCTTTAAATTCCTTCATAAGCATTTCCTTGACTTTTTCCATTTCATCAACTAGTTTCTCCTTTTCTTCTTCTTTCCACCTATCAAATAACTTCAAAAAGTCTTCCTCTTTTGTTTTTTGCATTTCATATTCCTGAAATTATTTTAATACACAGCTTTAAAAGTTCTGGTCTGAAGAAAATAAGCAATATTTAAAATAAAAGTTCATAGCATCACTTCAAAAATGTTAGCTAGTATTGCTTATTCCAGTTAGGCTTGTAATAACATTTCCTATCATGGCAGGTCTGTGCACAATGATTTTTCTAAACTAAAGGCAGCACACAGAATCCTCTTGTCCTTACATCCCTTAAAATAACAACAGAGAGGCCCAAGGTCTCCAGCTTTTTCTGTTCTCTGAACTTCTATAAAAGTCATACCATAATATATAAAATGTAAACATGCTTTAAAGAAAACATACATTGAGCAATAAAAGAACATTTCTTGACACCATAACAATTTGGGTAGTGTAACTCCATCCCACCCCCAGAAAATACAAATTCAGATTAATAGGAGCTAGATTCAAGGTCAGCACTTGATTTCTCAATGACCTTCAGGGTTTTTAAAATCTAAATTGAGAACTTGAACAACACTATATGCCAACTAGCCCCAACACACATATACAGAACTCTGTACCCAACAACAGCAGAATATGCATTCTTCTTCAGTGCACATGGAATATTCACCAGGAAGACCTTTTTTAGTCCATAAAGTGTTTCCCAGATTTAAAAAGATCAAAATCATGTAAAGAATCTTCTCTGATCACAATAGAATAAAGCCAGAAATCAGTAACAGAAGGGAACTGGAAAATTAGCAAATACGTGGAAATTAACACGCTTTTAAACAAACAATGGGTTAAAGAAAAACTCACTAGGGAAATTGGAAGATACTGTGAGGTTAATGAAAATGAAAACATAACATACCAAAATTCATGAGATGCAGCCAAATCAGTGCTCAGAAAGAAATTTATAGCTGTAAGAGCCTACATTTAAAAAGAAGAAAGGGCCAGGTGTGATGACTACGCCTGTAATCCCAACACTTTGGGAGGCCACGGTGGGAGGATCACTTGATCTCAGGAGTTTGAGACCATCCTCGGAAACATTGTGAGACCTCATCTCTACCAAAAATTAAAAAAAAAAAAAAAAATTAGCCAGGTATTGTGGTATGTGCCTGTAACCCCAGCTACTTAGGAGGCTGTGGTAGGAGGACCACTTGGAACTGGGAGGTCAAGGCTGCATTAAGCTGTGATTGTGCCACTCACTCCAGCCTGGGCAACAGAGAGATATTCTATCTCCAAAAAACAAATATAGAAGAAGAAGAAAAATATTAAATAAATAACCTAGCTAGAAAAAGATGAGCAAACCAAACTCAAAGGCAGCAGAAAGAAAAAAATTATGAAAATTAGAGCAAAGATAAAGCAAAGAACAGGAAAGAGAGAGAATAGATGAAGCCAAAATTTGGTTCTTTGCAAAGATCAACAAAACTGACAAATTTTTAGCTACTCTGACTAAGAAATGAAAGTGAGGACATGACTACCAATCTTAGAGAAATTAAAAGGATTGTAAGAGAATATAATGAACAACTTGTACACCAATAAACTGGATAATCTAGGTGAAATGGACAAATTCCTATATAAATTACCAGACTGACCCAAGACAAAGGAAATTTCAATAGACTTTCAATAAATAAAGAGATAGAGTTAGTAATCAACAAACTCCTGAAAAAGAAAAGTCCAAGACCAGATGGCTTTACTGGTGAATTCTACCAGCTATTTAAAGAAAATAGAATACACAAGAAACTACTAAAGTAATAAACAAATTCAGCAAAGTTGCAGAGTACAAGGTCGACATGCAAAAAGCAGTTATATTTCTACATACCAGCAATGAACAATCCAAGAAAGAAATTAAGAAAACAATTCCATTTATAATAGCATCCCAAAGAATAAAATACCTAGAAATAAATGTAACCTAAAAGGTGAAAGACTTGTACACTGAAAATTGTCAAACTTTGTTGTAAAAATTGAAGAACACCTAAATAAATGGAAAGACATCCCATGTTCATGGATAGGTAGATTTAATATGGCTAAAATGGCAATACTCTCCTAAGCAATCAAGAGATTCAATGTAATCCCATTTCAATAACCTTATTTGCAGAAATGGAAAAGCCAATCCTCAATTTCATATGAAACTGTAAGAGGCCACAAATAACCAAAACAATATTGAAAAGAAAACAAAGTTGGAAGATGCACACATCAATTTCAAAGTCTACTACAAAGCTACAGTAATCAAAGTTGTGTGATATTGGCATAAAGACAGATATACAGACTAGTGGAATGGAATTGAGAATCCAGAGATAAACCCAAACATCTAGGGTCAACTGATTTTCAACAAGGCTGTTAAAAACATTCAATGAAAAAAGAATAGCACTGGGACAACTGGATAAACCACTTGCAAAAGTATAAAGTTGGGCCCCTCTCTCAATCTATATGCAAAAATTAACTCAAAATGGATCAGTGACCTAAATATAAGAGCTAAAGTGATGAAACTATTAGAGTATATAAAGAACTCATATAGCTCAACAAAAAAGGCGAACAATTTAATTAAAAAAAAATGGGCAAAGGACTTGAATAGACATTTCTCCAAATAAGATGTATACAAACAGACAATAAGCATGAAGAGATGTTCAATATAATGGCTGTTAAGGAAATACAAATCAAAACTCGATGAGATACCACTTCCCACCCCCCCAATAGGATGGCTTTAATTAAGAAAACAGAAAAGTATAACAAGTATTAGTGAGGATGTGGAGAAATATGAACATTACTGGTGAAAATGTAAAATGGTACAGCTACTGTGGAAGACAGTTTGGTGGTTCCTGAGAAAGTTAAACCTAAAACTACCATATGACTCAGCAATTCCACTCCTAAGTATATAATCAAGAAAAATGAAAACATATGTCCACATAGAAACTGCCACATGAATGTTTATAGTAGCATTATTCATTGGAGCCAAAAGGTGAAAATGAACCAAATGTCCACCAATGGATGACTGGATAAACAAATTACGTATACATACATACATACAATGGAATACTAGTCAGCAAGACAGAATGAAGTACTGATACATGTTACAACTTAGATGAACCTCAAAACATTATGCTAACTGAAAAAAGACAGACACAAAAGGTCACACATAACTTTTTTTTTTTTTTCAGATAGGGTCTCATTCTGTAGCCAAATGGGGTGCAGTGATGTGAACACAGCGCACTGCAGCCTTGACTTCCTGGACTCAAGCCATCTTCCTCCCTCCTCAGCCTCCTGAGTAGCTGGGACCACAAGCACATGCCACCACACTCAACTAATTTTTTCATTTTTTGTAGAGACAGAGTCTCACCATGTTGCACAGACTGGTCTTGAACTCCTGGACTCGAGTAATCCTCCTGTCTTGGCCTCCCAAAATACTGGGATTACAGTTGTGAGCCACTACACCTGGTCTACATATTTTTTTAAAGATATATACCAAATAGGAAAATTCATAGACATAAAGATTCGTGGTTACCAGGGGATGAGGGTAGTAGGAGTGATTATTTAACGGGTATGGGTTATTTTTCTGGGGTGTTGAGAGTTTTGAAACTAGAGAAATGGTGGTTGCACAATATTGCGAATACACTAAATGCTACTGCATGGTACACTGTAAAATGATTGCCTAAAAGAGATGTTGGTACACCCTTGTTCATAGCACCATCAGTCATAATAGTTAAGAAGTGGAAGCAACCCAAGTGTCCAACAACAGATGAACGAATAAGCAAAATATGGTACATACATACATATACCATCAACTATTATTCAGCCTGAAAAAGGAAGGAAGTGCTGACACACACTGCAACATAGATAAACCTTGAGGATATTATGAGTAAAATAAGCCCATGATGACAAAAAGACAAATACTCTACACTTCTATTCATATGAGGTATCTAGAGCAGGCAAAATCACAGAGAGGGAAAGTAGCTGGAAGGAGGTGGGAGGGGAGCACTGTTGTTTAATGGGTAGTTCCAGTTTTTCAATATAAAACAGTTCTGGAGATTGGCCATATAACAATGTGAATACACTCAACACTACTGAACTGTACTAAAAAATAGTTAAAATGATAAATTTTACATTATAGGTATATTATAGTTTAAAAAAAGTGAGCCCATGTGGAAGACAGAGGGCTCTGTCAATGATTCTGTGAAATGACTGCTGTTTTCCCTAGAAAGTCACACTTCCTGTCCCCATGGGGGTAACAAGGAAGAACTGTCACACCAACAGTGACAAGGAAATAAACACTCTTTGATGGCCTTACTCTCTCCATTAGGTACATCAAGGTCAACCCTCTGTTGGATCAATAATGGCATACGTGGTACCCACGGTGTACCCACAGTGACCCACAGAAGTCAGAACTCAATGAATCATGGGCCTCTTTCCTCTTGGGCCCTTCATCAACCCGAGTATCTCTGAACAAGTCATTCCAAGCACCAAACGGCCTGACACATGGGTAACACAGATGAGAAAAAAGAGAAAAGGAAACAGATCGGAAGCATGAGGGAGACTCAACCCTCTGTTGGTGGCCTTGAGTATGGAGGAAGAGGGTCAGGAGCCCAGGAGTATGGGGAGCCTCACAAGGAAATTAGGAGCAGCCCTCCCTCAATGGACAGCCTGGAAGAAAGTGTAGACCTCTGGCCTACACCTGCCAGGAACTGAACTCTGCCAGCAACCAAATAAGCAAGAAATATTCTGTTCTAAAAGGCACATGGTCCTCTTGACACCTTGACTTTAGCCCAGTGAGATATGAGAAGTGTCAGACTTCTGTTTTAAGCAAAATTTTAGAAAGTTAATTGTGTGTTATATGAATTCCACCTCAATTTTCTAAAAGGCTTTTGAAAAACAGAGAAATATATTTCCAGTGATGTGTTTTGTAGTAAGATACTACTATGGCAATAAAAAATGCAATCATCTTGTCAAGTGCTACAAACTCTTAAGTATCCTCTGTTTATTAGAGTCCATGGCATAATTTAATTACATACAGTTAATTGTAATTAAAATACCACAGAATTCTTCCTGGTACCTTGGAGAATCTGACCGCACTGGCACGGTGTGCAGCTTCTAGATCAGACCTGGTGAGCTGCAGCTCTTCCTTCAATACGACGATCTCACTCTGGAGCTTCTCAATCTGTGCATTTTTCTGATACTCTGTTGCAACAGAAAATCGTGTTAAAACACCATCTCTTACCAAATGTACCTGGAAACTTATGGGGTACAGTCCTGTTGGTAACACAAAGGAAACTGTTCTCTTACTTGGGATACGATTATTTGTTTCATGCCACATAAGCCCATTTTTGCTCTTTAAAGTTTATTTGGAGCCCAGTGTATTTTGGGGCACCGAATTATTTTTTAGCAGATTCTTTCAGTCACTGTGTTGAGGTTGGATTATCCTACAGAGACACATGAGAGCCCTGTTCAGGGAGCAATAATGGTAACAAGGAATAATACAGGGTGCTTTGACCCAGTGGCACTCTGGGCTTTTCTTAGAGGTGCCTGTCTCAATCACAGAAGGCAAGCAACAGCTTCCTCTGCAGGCACCACCATACCGAAATCTCTGTGGTCACCATCCTTTAGGTGCCCGCTGAACTCTCCTGAGGACCCCATCAGTGCTAATACAAGCAGAGGACTAGGGGGACATTCAAAATGCAAACTTGGGCCATAGCCTATCAACTGGGGTAGAAGTGAGGTACTGAAAAGTTGTAAAAGGAAGCAACAAGTGAAAGGAAGAATATTTATGTACATGTACTTACATGCAGATGTACACATGACTGAATGGATGTACATGTGTCTGTGAGTGTAGACATGAAAGGTATGGAAACCAAAGTAGAAAGTCAGAATCTCAAAGATGACCTGAAGAAATAATACTCGTTTCAGAGTCTGAAACCCTCTCTGAAACGAGTATGAGTTAGAATAAGATACTGAAACAGAAGAGAAAGAAGGTCAGTTTCACACTGAAGAATGGTACATTAAAATAGTTCATCTTTCCAAAATATTGCTAAATTTTATCAGTGATTCAGGACTTATTAATGAGAGTATTATGCTGTTATTTTTGTTTCTACAAAGCTTAGCTATTTCCTAAGTAATCTATTTAACTGAAATGGGCAGGAATGGAAATAGCCTAGCCCACAATGGAGGGAAAGGCAGGTATTGAGTATATAAGCCAAGTACCGATGTCTAGATACTGAGAACATTTAAGATCAGAATGAGGTCGGGCACGGTGGCTCACGCTGTAATCCCAGCCCTTTGGTAGGCCAAGGGGGATGGATTACTTGAGGTCAGGAGTTCGACACCAGCCTGGGCAACATAGCAAAACCCCATCTCTACTAAGGAAAAAAAAAAAAAAAAAAAAACTAGCCAGGCGTGGTGGTGGGTGCCTGTAGTCCCAGCTACTTGGGAGGCTGAGGCAAGAGAATCACTTGAACCCAAGAGGAAGAAGTTGCAGTGAACCAAGATGGCACCACTGCACTCCAGCCTGGGCAACAGGGGGAGATTACATCTACAAAAAAAAAAGAAAAAAAAGATCAAGATAAGAATTTCTGTGGGTTACTGTGGCAATCCGCAGGAAGCTTTGATCTGCCCATGGAGAAAGAGCCCTTACATTCTTTGCTTTTGAGAATACTTCAGCGGTAGAAAACCTGGCTCCTTGGTAAGCCCCAGAGTCCCCTCCCCTCTCTTGCATCTTCATTTTTCATACCATCTGTATTGTCGGTGGTACACGCCCAAACTCATCTTAGTATCTCCCACATCAAATGAAACAAAAATTGTTCCTGGGTCTCACATTTCTGTCCAGATGAAGCCTCATATCTCTGCTTTCCTTCCCAGTGAGTGTTATTGAAACCAATGTCTGGATACAGTAGGATCACTCCCTCACGATTCTCAGCTCAGCTCAGGGGAATCAGACTTTTGTCCCCACCTGTCTACTGAAGCTGCTGTGCCAGGGTCACCGACAACCGTCTTGACAACAGCAGTCCATTGTTAGTCTTTATCTTACTCTGTACCTCAGGAGCACTTGATAGGACTGACCGCTGCCTCCTCTGTGAAATAGTTTTCCCTTGGTTTCCATGGCAACACACTCCCCAGGTTTCCCTCCAGCTTTGATAGAGACTATTCCTCACTCTCTGCTGATGCTCTTTCTGAGCTCCTAGCATTGGGAAGACCTTGGGGCTGGCCTCACCGCCTTCTCTTCTCTATCTAGGTGACCTCAGCACCTGGAGCAGAGCAGCTCTACTCCAGTGATTCCCAGATTTAAATCTCCAGCCTGGGTCTCCACCTCAAGCTGTAGCCCTCCAGTACCCCCACCTGCATGTCTGTTGCACATGTGATGTAAATGCACCCATGGCAAATACAAACTCTCATCCCTCTTCCTCCTTGAAACTACCTCCCGGCCCTGGCCCTCCATCACAGGAAACATCACCACCATTCACCCAAACATGGAGGACAGAAACCCAGGGTCCTCTGTAGCTTCTGGGTTCACAGCTTATCTGTTACATCTTGACCTGCCAACCTCCCTGGGAACAAAGCTGGTCCAGGGCCCCGTCTCTCTCACCTGGGCTGCGATTGCAGCCTCCTCCCCTCACTCATCCACTGCTTCCACTGTCACTCCAACAGTCTAGTGTCTATCCACAGCTAGAAGGGTCATGCTAAGGTACACATTAATTAGATCATGCCCCTCCCCTACATAAAATCCTCCAGTGGTTCTGCCTTGTGCATATAAAAACTCCACATTCCAGCCCACACCTTCACAGCCTCCTGTGATCAGGCTCCCAGCACTCCAGCCTCACCACACACCATCTCCTCGCCTATTCTACTCCACTCCACCAGCCCTTCTGTTCCTCAAACACATCATCCCGGCACACCTCATGCCCTTACAGTCAGTGTTCCCTTGGCCTGTGACACACTTTTCCCAGAGTTTCACTCCGCCTGGAGTCACTCTCTACCCCACCGTCCTGCGCTATGATCTTTTGCCACCATTTGAGAAGAATTACTCATTTATCTGTTGAATTACTCATTTATCTGTTCAAATGTGTCTCCTCAACCCCCTTTAGAATGTAAAACTCGAGAGAGAGTGGGGCTTCTCTGCTCAGCTTGTAGCTGTATCTCCAGCACCTAGTGCACTGTATGCACCTCCTGAGGGCTCCATATTTACTTACTGAATTGACAGGGACTGTGATGGGAAATGCACTGGACCAAGTCTCATTGCCAAAAGAAAAAGGGAGCAGGAAGAAAAGAGCTTTGAAACAGAACTCATTACTCACCAAAATGAGAATTTTCTTCAGTGTGGCGGCGTTGAATGTGACTTTGTAGAAAAGCTTGGTTCATAAAGGCCTTGTCACAAAAATGGCACTGAAAAGAAGAGAGCAACAAATCCAAGTGTCTGTAACCACTGTCGTCCCACTTAACTGCAATTAAAATTCAGGTACCTGGCCAGGCGCGGTGGCTCACACCTGTAACCCCAGCACTTTGGGAGGCCAAGGCAGGCAGATCACCTGAGGTTAGGAGTTTGAGACCAGCTGGCCAACATGGTGAAACCCCATCTCCACAAAAAAATGCAAAATTAGGTATAGTGGCGTGTGCCTGTAGTCCCAGTTACTAGAGAGACTGACAGGGAAGAGAATCACTTGAACCCGAGAGGCAGAGGCTGCAGTGAGCTGAGATTGCACCACTGCACTCCAGCCTGGGCAACAGAGCGAGACTCCATCTTAAAAAAAAAAAAAAAATTCAGGTACCTGAAGCACTACCTTTTGGGCACTTTCTTGCTGAAAGATACCATCCTGGCAAGAGATGCTGAAAGCATGACTAAAAAGAGAGATATGAAACCAGGCTGGGTGAAGTGGCTCATGCATATAATCCCAGCACTTAGGAGACTGAAGGCAGTTGGGGGGTCACTTGAGCCAGGAGTTCAAGACCAGCCTGGGCAACATGGCAAGAGCACATCTCTACAAAAAGTAAAAATATAAGTAAATAAATAAAAATAAAACCAGGGCATTCCTCCCAAACTGAACACAAGACAGTGAAAACCACCTCTTGACAGATTAAGGAGTTCTTCTGCTGCTTTCTGGAGCCTCTGATGCCGCTCTTGTTAGACTGACAGCTTCTACTCTATCAACAACAACCTGCCCCTGCCACTGCAGCCACACCAGCCTTCTTTCTGTCCTGCAGGCATGCCAATCTCAGAGCCTTTGCATTCACTGTTGCCCCTGCCTGATCTTATCCAGACTCTCCTTCCATGGCTGGCACCTTCTCCTGACATTCCAGATGTCATTCATCAAGCATCTTCCACGCTGGGGATGATGGCATGTCCTCAACAAGGTCCTCCTTCAAGATCCTCCTGCCTGTCACAGTCTCTGTCATACCACATAGTCTTATTTTCATCCTCATACATCTCACTGGCTAATATTTTCATGTTTATGTACTTCACTTGTTTATTGTCTCCAGCTCAGTCCCTCTAGGTTCTAGAATGTAGCCTTCTGAGGGCAGGGCCTCTAATTTATCTATAGCTTTATCCCCAGAGCACAGCCTTAATACATGAACAAACAAAAGCTTGGAAGTATAACCTATTAAAATAAATTTTCTGAGAAAAAAGAAGTCAATTCCTCATATACCTCTGTTTTTCTACTTTAACACTGATTCAAATTTTAAGCAAAAATCCCACTTGTTTCATCTATATCCTCACTCCTGGATTACTCTGAAGTAAATCCTGGATATTATATATTTCATTTGTAAATATTTCAGAATGTATCTCTAAAAGGAAGATAGGACTTTAACACAAATCATAACACCATTATTCCACCTTATAAAATATAAAAATTAAATCCTTTCAAAAAAACAAATATTCAACAAATATTCAACTATTTGGATAATTTTAATTTTGTTAATTTGATGATTTTTCCCTAATACTTCACATATTGTCATAGAAAAAATATTCGGTTTGTTTTGGAATAATTATTAATAACTGGATCCAAATAAGGCCCTATCCCTATCCTGTAACTGATGGTTACGTCTCTTAACACTCTTTTAGTCTATAGGTTTCTCCTCTACCTTTTTTTTCCTTGCTATTCTTTTGCTGAAGAGGCTGAAGCTTGTCCTGCAGAGTTTCTATTTGGATTTTGCTGTTTTCATGCCCATTGTGTCACTGAACATGTTCTTTGGTTCACCATGCTGCCTTACTCTTAATCAGTGTAACTGCATCCAGACTTCAGGCTTTGGTTTCTAAAACTAACATTCTGTATATTTCCTTTTTTTTTTCTTTTTTTTTTAAGTGTCTCCCTCTGTTACCCAGGCTAGAGTACAATGGCACAATCATGGCTCACTGCAGCTTTAACCTCCCAAGTTCAAGAGATTCTCCTGCCACAGCCTCCTGAGTAGCTGAGATTACAGATGCCTGTCACCACTCCCAGCTAATTTTTGTATTTTTAGTAGAGATGGAGTTTCACCATGTTGGCCAGGCTGGTCACGAACTCTCAACCTCAAATGATCCACCCACCTTGGCCTCCCAAAGTGCTGGAATTACAGGCGTGAGCCACGGTGCCCGATCATATTCTGGTACATTTCTTGGTATTGCATCTCAGAGAATCCTTAAAGCATCTCTTCAACCTCCTGGGCTCATGACAGCTTTGGTTCACCTATAGAACTTTGGGGACCCCTCACATCGGCTCTGATGTAAGTCATCTAGGCTCTCGGGCTGTGTACAGCACTGGAGAAAGGAAAGGAAGAGGAAGCCATGCCTCCCTCTCTCCCCACCCCACCCCACCCCAGTGTTCACATATTGCCACAAGGTGTTCTAACGATCCTGTTCCTAACAGACAGAGACCATCCAGCCTTCAAACTGCAATACGGCCACTCTATCAGGGCAAGTAGAATGCTTCAGTAGGGCTGCCCATGTAAGTGTAAGATGAGAGAAATGCACCGTGATGATGGAGAAGATGCAAACACACCACCCTGTCAAAGGGAGGAGGGGAAAAAAGGAGGTAGGGAGGGAGGGAGGGAAAAACATGGCATGCAAAGATAAAGCTTACTGTAATATATTTTCTATTACAGTATAGATTTACATACTGTATATATATAGAAGTTATATATAATTTATAACTTCTATAAATTAAGGAAGGAATCTAAAGATGCTCTTCACAATCTATTCACACCACAGAACATAAGAGTAGCATACATTCTATAAAATGATATGATTTTTTAAAAAACCAGAATGAGTTGAAAAAGAAAGATTAAATACAAAAAAAAAAAAGAGTTGAAACATCATTGCAGAACAAATAAATAAGAAAAAGCAAGGAATAGGGCCAGGTGCAGTGGCTCATGCCCGTAATGCCAGCACTTCGGGAGGCCAAGGTGGGTAGATCACCTGAGATCAGGAGTTCGAGACCAGCCTGGCCAACATGGTGAAACCCTGTCTCTACTAAAAATACAGAAATTAGCCAGGTGTGGTAGCACACACCTGTGATCCCAGCCACTCGGGAGGCTGAGGCCAGAGAATTGCTTGAACCTGGGAGGCAGAAGTTGCAGTAAGACAAGATTGCGCCACTGCACTCGGGCCAGGGTGACAAAATGAGACCTTGACTCAAAAAAAAAAAAAAAAAAAAAAAAAAAAGCAAGGAATAAAAGAGACACTGTTGAAAACTGAATTGCTCACTAAAGGAAAGGCTGAGATAATTTACCACAGTGAATGCAGATTAGAAGGAAAGGATTAACGCAATGAGAAAGAAACCAAAGAGTATGGAGCACTGACGGACAAAACCAATACTACATACAGGTAACTGGTTTCCCAGAAGTAGAGAAGCTAAAAATGAAAAAAAATTTAAAGACTGAATACAAGCGAGTTTCCCTGAAGTGCAGTGAAAGCTGAATCTGCAGATTAAGAGTTCACCAGGTTGCAGGGAAAACTGATACAGAACACTCAACACCAAGACATACCCTAGAAAGTTACTAGGCTTCAAGCAGAAAGAAAGGACTCTTCAGTCATGCAGGCAGAAAAAGCAAGTCACTCACAAGAAGAAAAGCTTTAAGCCACCCTCAGACTTCTCACAGCAACATTTACTGCCAGAAGACAAAGGAATCACATCTAAAAAGTTCAGAGGGAAAGTGTAACTAAGAATATTCTTCATCCAATATGTCTTTCAAACTTGACAGAGTTGAAGAAATGCAGCACTCTTCGGCCTACTGGGTAAGAAAAATCATTTTGACAATCTTATGAGTTAAGAGATAATTCAAAATGAGAAACTCAAGAATGGAGATGTTGAGGTGAAAGGACTTTGAATGAGCACATAAATATAAAACCAATGAAAAAAAACAAGTTAAGACATTATGGTTGGGTAAGAGAATGTGAATGTTACCAACCTGGATAGTGTAACTCTAGAAACGGGAGAGAAGCCCTGATTCTCACTGTGACTGTGTTTGCAGATGCAGCCTTTAATGAGATAATTAAGGTTAAGGTTACATGAGGTCATAAGGCGGGGTTGGGGAGGGTGTGAGGTGGAGAAGGGGCAAATCTTTTTAGGGTAAATATGGCACAGTGGCTCACACCTGTAGTCCCAGCTACTCGCAAGGCTGAGGCATAAGGAACATTTGAGCCTAGGAGTTCAAGGCCAGCCTGGGCACGTAGCAAGACCCCTTCACTTTAAAAAAAGAAAAAGAGAGAGAGACATCAACGATCTCTCTCTCTCTCTCTCTCTCTCTCTCTCTCCAAACACAGAAAAGGCCATGTGATGAGGACATAGCAAGAAGGTGGCTGTTTACAAGCCAGGAAGACAGGCCTCACCAGGAACCATCCCTACTGATATCTTGATCTTGATCTTTGACTTCCAGCCTCCAGAACTGTGGGAAAATACATTTCTGTGTTTAAACCATCTAACCTGTGTGATTTTTACGGCAGCCTTGGCAGATTAGTACAGATCTATAAGTATAATATCATTTATAGACAATTTTCAAACTTAAAACACTGTCTTATGAATACATATGTTCATAAAATATTTTACACGTTCATAAACATAAATAGGAAGGATATAGTCAAACAAAGATTTCCTCTAGGAATGGAGGAAGGGAAAATTATTTCTAGGATGTTTAAAACTCTTTAAACATTTGCTATCTTGGAAATATAGCAAAATGCTACCCTGAATTAAATCTTTTTTTTTTTTTTTTTTTTTTGTTGGGGTTTTGCTCTTTTCCCCCGGGTGGGGGGGAAGGGGGGGATCCCAGCTCACTGCAACCTCCACCTCCTGGGTTTAAGTGATTTTCCAGCTTCCGCCTCCCAAGTAGCTGGGATTACAGGTGCACACCACCATGCCTGGCTAATTTTTGTATTTTTAGTAGAGATGGAGTTTCACCATGTTGGCCAGGCTTGTCTTAAACTCCTGACCTCAGGTGATCTGCCCGGTATTTGTCCCAAAGTGCTGGGATTACAGGCGTGAGCCACTGCGCCTAGCCTAACCTGAGTTAAATCTAAGAGGTGGGTATATGGTGTGTCTTACATTAGTCTATACACTTTTTGTATGTTTATAATATTTTAATACTAATTTTATTTGAAAATCAATGAGGTTTTCTTTTAAAATCTCCCATATATGGGTATTCACTACATTGTCATTTTAATTTTCTGTGTTTTAATTTTTTTTAATAAAATATTGAGGAAAAAGACCTTACACATTGCCATCACTACTCCCCTTATACACAACACACACACACACACACACACACACACACCCCCCATGGGGGAAAAACCCATTAGGGTGCATGCATGTGTGTTTCTGTCTGTGTGTCTGTGTGTTCAAGCCTCCAAGAACAGGCATCTTTAATTTTTTTTGTCTCAGCTACTCAGTTCTTATGATTTCTTAAAGCAAAGGGAATGGAGACAGCGTGAAGTGGTATGAGAATGAGAATGAGACCACAATTTCTCAAAGGTAAAACTGATAATGCAGTGGACCCAATCATTGTGTCAGAACAAGGAGTCCAGCCTTTGGATTTTCTGTATAAGATAAGAAAGAAAAACTCACATGATAGCAGTCATATGATTGTTCACATTTTGTAATAAGTCAGGTTTGTTATTTGTCATGTCACAAAACGTTTTTCCCTCATTACCAGGTATTAGCTAAAACGGTAACTAAATGCCAAGCACTGCTCTAAGCACAGTCCATGCACTAAGTCATTCAACCCCCATTAACAACTGCTATATGGTAGGTACAATTAATATTCCCATTTCACAGAGTAGAAACTGAGGCACAGGGAGGTTGAGCAACTTGCCAAGGTCTGGTAGCTGAAAAAGTAGTAGGTGTCACTTATTTGATAAATTGAGTCATTACCTTTTAATTGTTACTTATCATTCACATTTGAAAATCTTCTCTTAGGCCGGGTGTGGCGGCTCACATCTGTAATCCCAGCACTTTGGGAGGCTGAGGCAGGTGGATCACTTGAGGTCAGGAGTTCGAGACCAGCCTGGCCAACACGGTGAAACCTTGTCTCTACTAAAAATACAAACATCAGCCAGGCGTAATGGTGCACACCTGTAGCCCCAGCTACTTGGGAAGCTGAGGTGGGAGAATCGCTTGAACCTGGGAGACCGAGGCTGCAGTGAACCGAGATCGCGCCCCTGCACTCCAGCCTGGGCAACAGAGTGAGATTCCATCTCAAGAGAGAAAGAAAGAAAATCTTCTCTTATAACAGCTATTTCTATAGTAACCCCCCAAAAAGAAAAAAAAGTTTATAAACATACAATTTCTGTATGTTAGAGGTTTTAACATTTCACTAGATAGCTGCTAAAGCTGGAGTATAATAAACCTTTAAAAAATGTTTAAATATAATCCATTCTATTTGTTGCACAAGAAAAAGACCACCTTAGCACTATTTGAAAATATTTACTTTTTAAGCAGCATTTATGAAATAAGCAATTAGCAACGCCCAGTGTCATTTGAAGATTATACCTCAGGGTTGTCTACCCAAGACCAAACACTAAGTCCTTCTAATAATATTAACTGTTCCCTTTTGTTTGTTTGTTTGTTTGATATGGCGTCTCAATCTGTTGCCAGGCTGGAGTGCAGTGGCACAATCTTGGCTCACTGCAACCTCCGCCTCCTGGGTTTAAGCGATTCTCCTGTCTCAGCCTCCCAAGTAGCTGGGACTACAGGCACATACCACTATGCCCAGCTAATTTTTGTATTTTTAGTAGACATGGAGTTTCACCATGTTGGCCAGGATGGTCTCGGGTCTCAATCTCCTGACCTCGTGATCCGCCCGCCTCAGCCTCCCAAAGTGCTGGGATTACAGGCGTGAGCCACCACACCCCGCCACTGTTCCCCTATCTTAAGAACACTCAACGCTCCTACTGGGTCAGTTCTGAGCAATATTAACTGCACCATTTTCTCTGCCCTGCACCCAGTTCTCTCCAGCATTCATGCATTGGCTCCACTATTACTAACTCCAGTGAGGCCTTTTAAGCCATAGTTAGCCAAAAGGACTAGAAAGTAAGGGCATGACATCAATCTTGTTAATCTGTTGCTTACTTCAATATCTTTCTCAATCATTGTTTACACCTGCATTTCCTCCAACTAGTCAATTAAAAAAATACATTAGTTTATGTTATACTCAAAAATTGCAATATTTATCTTGGACTCAATGTCTAACCCAAAACAGTAGAAGATTAAGAACAGAAGATAAAAATATTTTATTCTTTAAATACTGTTATGTAAGTGAATGTCCTTGTTCTTAGACAATATACACATCAAAATATTTAGGATCTGCAACTCACTGTGAAATGGTTCAAAAGTAATAACAATATGTATACAGAAATAGAGGAACTGTGGCAAATGTTAATAATGGGGGAATCTGGGTGAAGGGCATATGAAAATTCTTTACAGTCTCCTGGCAACTTTTCTGTCAGTTTGAAAATATTTTAAAATTTATAAAATGAGAAAAGACCCTACAAATTTAAACATTCTGCATTGTTTGGGGACTGACTTCAACAGCAATTTGTATATGGTTTTTTCATGATTAGGTTGATTCAGAGGAGGAAAGTGTTTCAACAACCAGCATTTAGATAACTTTCATAAAGCACCACAGACGACATTTATTGTTTAATTATTAATCCTCTGATCGTCTGCAGAAGGTAATAAACCATGACATTTGCTGGTTAAAATTACTGTTTTTGCTTAAATAGACTGTGTCTTATGATATACAATATAAATCTTTAAGAAGAAAGAGTGGTGATACAGGACAGGCCTATCAAATGGGAACTGAGTTGTTTACTGGATTATGAATTGTGCTCACACACAGCTGCCCACCTGGTAATAGTTGGCTTTGGCCTCAATCATCAGCTGCTGGGTGGAGATCATCTTCTTCCTGCGTTTGCACTCTTCCTTGAGCATCTTGATCTCCCCCGCCTGCTTGGTGAGCAGCTTCTTGCTCTGCTCGCCTTCGCAGTGGCTCAGGCGCAGCCGCTCCTCCAGGGTGTGCAGCTGAGAGGTGAGGAACTCTTGTGAGTGCAGCAAGTACTCGATGGTGAACTGCGCCAGACGGATGAGCTTCAGCAGCACCGGGTCCACCCCCGACTGACAGTGTGGGCACTTCTCGTCCTCCAGCTTGCAGAAGGTGATGTTCATGATGTTCTCCTGCAGGGTCAGCACGTCCACGGCCCCCGCCACCTTGTCCACGTCGATGGCACTCAGGCGCCGCCAGTCCACACTCTCCAGCCGCGGCCTGAACTGGAAGAAGGGCTGGGGCCCCGAAGCCGCGCTGGGGGTCACAAAGGCCATGGAGGCCGCGCCCGCGGCGGCGGCCACAGCGACGTCGGGCCCCTCTGGGCCGCTGGTGAGCGGGTAGTAGACATGCTTCTGGAAGGGCTGCGGGGGGCACAAAGAGAGCGCGGCGGGAGGCGGGGATGGGGGGCGGGCAGGCTGGGGAGTTGGGGTCCGGGGAAGCCCCGGTCCTCCCCAGCCCCGCGTCCCCGTCGGGGGCGCCCCGGCCTCCCGCCTCTTACCATACTTGAAAGCCAATCCGCTGCCTCAGCTTGCATAGGAGGAGCCGGGCGATCTCTACCCAGCCTGGGCCGCCTTCCGGGCCGCCGCCGCCACAGCCCTCAGGAGCGGGAGAAGGCCGGGTTCCTTGCTTCCGCGGCGGCGGCGGCCTAAGGTCTGGGTGTCCAGGACGTTGCTATGGCAGCCCCCAGGTCCGGACCTGGAGCAAAGGGCGCGTCCGCCCGCGCGCGCTCAGCGTGCACCCAGAACCCTGCCGGACCAGAGAAGACCTCTTGGACGAGCCCAAGTGGACACAGCCGTTCACCCGAAGAGGGTACGTCCTGGGTGCCGGCTCCCCAGGGCGCCACCCTCCCTGGCCTTTGGGGCTGGACACTCCATGTCCCTAAGGCAGGCGTGGGGAGCCACATCCCTGGGAACCTTTGGTCTTAACTGCCATCCCTTGGTTATTTATTCACTGTAGCCCTGGCCTTAGGCTTTGATATTAGATATACCTAATCATTCCATCATTAATAGGAAAAAAAAAGTATCTATTCATCTTTATCTTTTACACACGATTTAGAAACATTAAGCAATAAAAATATATACAATTAAATGTGATAGAGGAGGACTCGTTGCAAAAGGGCATCAGGAAGCTTTTGGCATAACAGAAATGTTTTTCATTTTGATTGAGGTGTTGATTATCCAGCAATATACACTTGACCAAATTCACCGAATTGTATCCTTAAAATTAAGGGTGGGTTTTTATTATATCTCAGTAAAGTTGTTTTTTAAATGAAATGTAGTTAATCATATTTGATGGCAGGCTTTCTAGATTTCTGACACCCAAGTTGCTTTTTAAATGGAATCTTTCTTTCTTTGTAGGTCAGCAGCCTAAATATAACATTTTGATAAAAAGTACAAACCAAAGAACTCCCCAAAATATGTAATACTTCACCCGCCTTTCCAAAAGGATACATTCTCAAAATGCTGAAGGTAGAAACAGATGGAGGGGGATTTTAGCCCTCGGCTTTACCAACAAGCTTTACAGGGCCATTGTATTTACCTGACAAACTTGGATCGGGGCTGCATTCTGGGTTTTGGAGAGGCTAAAATATTTCTAGCAGCAACCTGTAGACTTCAGGCCTCTCATTTGTTCAGGTCTTCTGGGGGCCTTCAGTGGTTACTACAGAGATCAATAAGCTGAGGAAAAGCCAGACATTCCCCAATCCACCGGGAAATTCCTGCTTGGACCAGACATCAGGAATTTTTTTTCTTTCCTAACATCCAAATATGTGAACAGAAGAAAGGAAAATACAATTCAGAGTAACTGGAAGCAAAGTTGTAATATCAAATATATTTAGCACTTTCAAGATATTGTTAACTAGAAATTAACCCATGCAAAAACATCCAGGAAATAAAACACACACTTCATATGGTTTCAAATAAACCATACGTCCAAGTATTTTTTAATTGGCCTTTAGAAAATAAAAGAACGATTCCTGCAATCAGGCATAAAAAGCGCTAAAGACATAATTAGTTTCAAAGTTTGATTCTGTCATTTACTTGCTGCCTGATCTAGAACAAATTGTCAGCCCTAAGACTCAGCTTCCCCCATCTATTTAAGAGCATCAAGACACCGACCTGGCAGATCTGTAGACTCTAGGCTCCATCCACTGGGCAGCAGGATCAGCGGGAACAAGAGCTGTGGTCTCTCTTGCTCAAGTATATATCCCTAGCACCTAGCAGAGGACAGGCACGGAGAAGGCATTCAGAATTTGCTGAATAGACACGTGAATGAAGAACGATCAAATGACTTGGGCACTTAGTTAAGGAAACATCAGCTCCTGGCCCCTTATCCCTTTTATTTTTGCTGCCCCTGGCCTGTTAGAAGGATTAACCCATGATTTGGGCCAAGGGCTTCGGAGATGAACGTGCGGGTGGCCCACGCGCCCCCGCTGAGATCTGGGCGCACAGATCCGCTGGCCCGAGGCGCCTATCTCCGTTGGCCGCCACATTCCATCGTGGGGAGCCGTGCGGTTGGCCACCCCTTCCCCCTTGCGTGGATCTCGGTCACAAGATGGCCGGAACAGGAAAGAAGGGGCACGCTTTCCCGTTCCCTCCCTCCCCCATCCCGGGCAGGGCCCCCAGCCTCTCGCGGCGCCTCAGGTCCCAGGCGCATGGCACCGCCGGGCAGCCGAATGGGTAGGCAAAGGCCGAGAGACGCGGGTTCTGGGGGAACCTCGGCGCCCTTTCTTGGAAGGCAAACAGGCAGTGGGGGCTCCGGCGGCTGCGCCAGCTGGATCTGCAGCAGCTCGGCTCGCAGCCGGGAGAGGCAGGAGGGCCGGCTTCGCGGTTATCGGGATACCCGGTCCTCCACCGGCTCCTGCGGGCGTCTGGAGCATCCCCGGTCTCGGCTCACCCCAGCTGCGCGCTCCAGGGCGGGTGCCGGGCGCTGCAGGCAGGCGGGGGCGACACAGGGGACCCAGACCCCAGGGTCGCTGCTGACGCGGGCAGGGCCCGCGGAGGCCGAGGAACAGCAGACCGGAGAGAGGCGGGCCGGCTCCTTCTTGCAGGGCGCAGGATGAAACGTGTCTCGTCTGGGCAAGTTGTGGCGAGGCGGGTCGCCTGGCGCCGCTCCAGGGCCTTCCAGACCCCGGACCACTGACGACTCGGGATCCCCCACCCCCCTCCCGCCCCCTCCCCTCCGCGATCTCCCTTCGGCCTCTTCCCTCGGTGTCCCGGCTCCTCTGGCAGCTGGGCGGGACTGCGCGCGTCTAGACTGCAGCGCTAAAATGCGCTTGGCCAATCCGGCAGCTGGCGCAGACACGTGGTGCGGGGGTGCGCCCTGTTGCTGGCGCAGGATGCTCACCCTAAGAAGGCTTTTCAAAGAGAAACCAGATTCGCTCCTACCCGGTGGTTGGNCTCCCGCCCCTCCCCTCCGCGATCTCCCTTCGGCCTCTTCCCTCGGTGTCCCGGCTCCTCTGGCAGCTGGGCGGGACTGCGCGCGTCTAGACTGCAGCGCTAAAATGCGCTTGGCCAATCCGGCAGCTGGCGCAGACACGTGGTGCGGGGTGCGCCCTGTTGCTGGCGCAGGATGCTCACCCTAAGAAGGCTTTTCAAAGAGAAACCAGATTCGCTCCTACCCGGTGGTTGGCCTGGCCCTCAGCAAGCTAATTTCCCGGAGGAGCTTCAGGTGAATTATCTTTCAAGAAGAGATGCGTTTTAACCGCGGAAGTCTGCAGATGCAAAGGACCTTGAAAAGGCCATCTAGTGTGGCCCTGCATTTGAGTGACGTGGAAAACCGAGATTAGGGACTTTTCTCCAAAGCAGTCTAGGATTTAAATCCACGTAGATTTCTGTGTCTCTTTCCGTTATGCCCATTTCAGGATGAAAGGCACAGATCTTTGTTGGTAGAAAGTTAGGCACTGCAAATTACAGGAGACGTGGGTCCGGAGTAGTATGCTTATTTATTTAACCTAAAATTGGAACACGTGGGACAAAAGTCAGTCTTTTTTAAGAAACAAGTAACCCAGAACGTATGTATATACCATCTGGAGAAATACGAGGACATCTTTAGCAAAACCTGTGTGCTGCAGATATACATATATTTAAATTAGAAAGGAGTAGTTGCAGAGCTGTTACTGGACCAACATGCCGTTGTAAAAGTGCTTTTCCTTGTGCTTCTCCCTGACAGAATCAAGTTTGAACCATACTTTAGCACAAGGCTTCAAACATAGCAACAGCTAAATAGGTATTTATGTTGAATTCCTTGCTTTAGTTTTATTTGAAGCCATAAGGCCTAGGATGACCATGATGGGATTTTAAATTGGTCTAATTTTAAAATTATTTTGATAGAAAATTCAAGATCTCTATAAAAATCCTCTAAGTACTATGGGGAAAGATTTCTAGATAGAAATTTCAGACAATAGGCCGGGCGCGGTGGCTCACGCGTATAATCCCAGCACTCTGGGAGGCCAAGGCAGGTGGATCACGAGGTCAGGAGATTGAGACCATCCTGACTAACACGGTGAAACCCCGTCTCTATTTAAAATACAAAACATGAGCAGGGGGTGGTGACGGGCGCCTGTAGTCCCAGCTACTTGGGAGGCTGAGGCAGGAGAATGGCCTGAACCCGGGAGGTGGAGCTTGCAGTGAGCCGGGATCGCACCGCTGCACTCCAGGAAAAAAAAAGAAAAGAAAAAAAGAAAAGAAAAGAAAAGAAAAGAAAGAAAGAAAGAAAGAAAAGAAAAGAAATTTCAGACAATATGAGGTAGCTAGGGACATTGCTCTGAAAAATCCGGTTTTTGTAAACTCCGTAGCTGTGTGTGTGTGTGTGTGTGTGTGTGTGTGTGTGTGTGTGTGTGATGATTGCTTAATTAATATTATTTGTTGATATACCATTTGCGTTACATGTATTTCCCATCCCCACGATCAGTATATTACCCTACAGGTGTAGAACTGGAATAAGAAGAACCAATTGGCTTTGGCATGACTTAGCAGCCATGATGCATTCTTTATCTATGCACAAACCACTTATACCAATTGTCACATCAAACATGTTTTTTAATGATTAAGGTATCTGTCTCCTCCATCAGACTATAAGAGCCTCAAGTATTCCAGTATTTTGAGCATTTAGTAAGTCCTCAAATAAATATTTGCTTTTTGAAGACAGAAATGATCCTAAAGAATGAAATAATAATATTGGTGAACATTAATCATTTTGTACAGTAAGTAAACAAAAGCATTGTAGCTGAATTTATTTCAAATGGTTGTTTCTGTTTCTCTCATTTGAAAATAGTTATTGATATTACCTGGCTAATGTCCTTTAGTATGAAGGTGATAAATGAAGAAGGGCAGAAATCACATGTGTTGTCTAATTCAATACATTTTATTTTGCCTCATATTCCCAGTTCAGATACCTAACCTTGGTATTATATACATGGTTTAAAGAATAATTGGCCAGGCGTGGTGGCTCAAACCTGTAATCCCAGCATTTTGAGAGGCCAAGGTGGGTGGATCACCTTAGATCAACAGCTTGAGACCAGCCTGGGCAATGCGGTGAAACCCCGTCTCTACTAAAAATACAAAAATTAGCCAGGCATGGTGGTGCACACCTGTAATTACAGCTACTCAGGAGGCTGAGGCAGGATAATCACTTGAATCTGGGAGGCGGAGGCTGCAGTGAACTGAGAGCATACCACTGCACTCCAGCTTGGACAAGAGAGGGAGACTCTGTCTCCAAAAAAAAAAAAAAAAAAAAAAAAAAAAAGGAACTAAGTTTATTAAGAAAGTGAAGGAATTAAAAAAAAAGGCTACTCCATAGGCAGAACAGCCTGTACCACATTTTTAAAATCTAATCCACTTTGTTTGATTCCATGCCCTTGCTATAGTGAATAGTGCTGTGATGAACATATGGGTATATGTGTCTATTTGATAGAATGAATTATTTTCATTTGGGTATATAGCAGGTAGTGGGAATGCTGGGTTGAATAGTAGTTCTATTTTAAGTTCTTTGAGAAATCTCCAAACTACTTTCCACAGTGGCTGAACCAGTTTGTGTTTCCACCGACAGTGTATGAACATTCCCTTTTCTCTGAAGCCTTGCCAACATCTGTTGTTTTCGACTTTTAATAATTGCCATTCTGACTGATGGAAAAGGACACGAACAGACACTTCTCAAAGGAACACATACAAGTGGCCAACATATGTGTGAAAAAATGCTCAATATCACAAATCATCAAAGAAATGCAAATCAAAACAATGAGATACCATCGCACACCAGTCACTGGGAGATTTAACAGATTTTAGGGCTAGTTTATAGGGAGAAATGTATCCTGAAAGATTTAGGGGCTTGCAGGGAATTTCTTTGTGATTTGTGAGGGAAGCCATCTGGGAAGGTGTATGGCCTTCTATTATTGTGGGAACCTGACTTATGTATAAGGCTCCGGCATGGAATTGTGAAATTACAACCATCTGTTTAGAAACAAAATGATAGGCAATATTGCCCCAACTCAGTTGTCAAGCTCAACTCTCCTTTGGCATAGTGAGTCTGGGGTCCCAAGATTTTCTTTTATTTCACACTTGGAACCTGAAAGTCAGACTCACATACTAAGGATGGGAAGGCAGAATGATGTTGTAAAGGGATCATATCAGTCTTGAACTGCCTGCATCTAGACATCTCTTCCAGGTAAGAAATCTTTTCAAGGCATTTATCTGAATGTTCTCTTTTATGCAGAAAAATCAAATTTTAACTGCCATTAGAACCTCCCACATCTCATGATTGTTCTGTGGATTACAGGACACTGTTGTTGTGATAATTCAACTTCGATTGTGTCCATTGCCACTCTAACAATTAAATTCCTGGGAGGGTCGGGCACAGTGATTCATGCCTGTAATTCCAGCACTTTGGGAGGTCAAGACAGGTAGATCACCTGAGGTCTAGAGTTCGAGACCAGCCTGGTCAACATGGCGAAACCTCATCTGTACTAGAAACACAAAAATTAGCCAGGCATGGTGTCCCATGCATGTAGTCACAGCTACTCAGGAGGCTGAGGAAGGAGAATCACTTGGACCCAGGAGACAGAGACTGCAGTAAACCAAGATTGCATCACTGCATTCCAGCCTGGGTGACAGAGTGAGACTCCATCTCAAAAATAAATAGGTAAATAAATAAATTCCTGTGAGAAGGATTCTAGTTGACTTAGTCACATGCCCAACCAAGTGGTTTGGCTAAAGGCAGGGTGTAAATTACAACTCCACCATAATTACATGAAAAACACTGTAGCAATCCTCAAAGGAAGGCACCTATACAGAGAAATATGAAAACAAGACAAATGCAATGTCCATTAAATCCACCTCCTTGGCTGCTTAGCACCTACATACCCTCACATTCTTCTTTCCATTGATATGTCTTAGTCTGTTTTGTGCCACTACAACAAAATACCTGAGACTGGATAATTTATAAGAATAGAAATTTATTTTCTCATACTTCTGGGGGCTGGGAAGTCCAAGATCAAGGCTCTCGCAGCTTTGAGTTTCTGATGAGGGCCTTCTTGTAGTGTCCTCACATAGCAGAAAGCTGAAGGGCAAGAGAGAGTGAAAGAGCAAGTGAGCAGAATGCTTTGTGAAGCCTCTTTTATAAGGGCCTAATCCCATTAATGAGGGAGGCATCTTGATGGCCTAATTGCCTCTTAAAGGCCCTGCCTCTTAATACCATCACATTGCCAACACCTGAATTTTGGAAGGGACACATTTGAACCATAGCATTCTGCTGTGGTCCCCAAATTTCATATCCTTCTCACACACAAAATACATGTCTTCTCTCCCAGTAGCCCCAAAAGTCTTAACTTATTCCAACATCAGCTCAAAAGTCTAAAATCCAGAGTCTTGTTTAAATCAGATATGGGTAAGAGTCAGGGTATGATTCATCCCGAGACAAATTCCCTCCAGCTGTGAATATATGAAATCAAAGAAGCTAAGGGCTTTCAAAGTACAATGGTGTATTTAGGCACGGGATGAACATTCCCATTTCAAAAGAGAGAAATAGGGAAGCAGAAAGGAGTAACAGATTCCAAGTGACTCCAAAACTCGACAAGGCAAACAACACCAAATCTTGAGGCCTAAGAACAACCTTCCCTTACTTCATGTCCTGCCTTCTGAACACAGTGGGACAGAGGTTAAGGTCCCAAGGCCCCAAGGTACCCCACCCCTACAGCTTTGCTGGGCACAGCCCATGGAGCAGTTGTCACAGGTTGGTGTTGGGTACCTGTGGCTCTCACAGGTTGGCATGCATGCTGGCATTTCTATAGGTCTGGGGTCTCTGAGGCAGAGACCCTGTCCCCATGGCTTCACTAAGGCCTGCTCTAGTGGGGATTCTCTGCAGTGTCCCTGCCCCTAGAGCAAGTCTCTGCCTGGGCCCCAATGGTGTCTAAGTTATCCTTTGAATTCTAGGTGGAGGCCACTAATGCTTCCACAGCTCTTGCACTCTGCAAGCCTGCAGAATTAGCACCACCTGGATGCAGCCAAGGTGTGTATGGCTATGCCTTCCAAGATGGTGGCCTGAGCCTCACCTGGGCCTGCCTGAGCCACACCTGGGCCTGCCTGAGCCACAGCTGGGAAAGCTGAGGAGTGCTGCCCCAGAATGCAGAGTGCAGAGACCCAAGGCAGCCCTGGGCAGTGAGCCCCAAGTTTCCATGAACCCCTGAGCCCTGCAAAGCTATTCTTCTCTCAAGGCCCTGGCACTCTGGGCCTGAGATGGGCATGGCAGCCTCAAAGATCTCTGAATTGCCTTTGGGGTCACTCTCCCATTGTCTTAATGAAAAGCACCTGGCTTCCTTGTAGCCATACTAATCTCCCTATCAACAGTCACTTGGCCATTCTCTTGGTTTTCTCTCCTACACATTTTTCAAATCTTTATATGCTCAGGCTGTGAATTTTCCAAATCTTTACATTCTGCTTCTCTTTCAATTATAAATTTTATCTTTAAATCATAAATTTTATCTTGAAATCATTTCTCTCCCCTTGCATTTTAATAGAAGGAGTTAAGAGAAGCACTACAACTCTTTCAATATTTTGCTGCTTAGTGTTCTCTGAGCCAGGTGGCTGCCTCCTCTTCCTCCATGCATCCTTTCTCCACCTCCCAGGAATGGCCAGGTGTCCCCACTGGCTCCTGGGCAAGGAGGCATCCAAGGTTCTGTGAAGCTCCTGAAGGAGGCTGTCTTAGTTTGTTTCTGCTGCTATGATGTAAAATTTATTTTCTCTCGGTTCTGGATGCTGGGAAGTTCAAGATCAAGGTGCTGGCATGTTCCATTTTCTGGTGAAGATCCAATCTCTGCTTCCAAGGTGAAGCCTTGAGGCTGAATCCTTGGAGGGGAAAAACACTGCCTCTTCCCATGGTAGAAAAGCTGGAAGGACAAGAGAACCAAACGCTTTGTGAAGCCTCTTTATAAGGACCTTAATCCCATCCATAAAAGGAGGAACCCTTATGGCCAAATCACCTCTTACAGGCCCCATCTCTTAATACTATTACAATGGCAACACCTGAATTTTGGATGTGGCATATTCAAATCATAGTAACAATTCAAAAAATATCCTGTTAGTAAAAAGTAAATACCTTATGCAGACTCTCAGACTATGCCACACTGAGAGGTTACCCAACAGCACCTCCCACTGTCATGACACAATACCAGGAAGATGCATGAAATGGCAATTTCTGGATTATGTCTATCTTTACCTCTAGTTCCTTTTTAATTATGTCTTGTTTCTTAAATCTATAGCCTCAGTGGTAAATTTAGCCACATTAACACACCCTACAAGCAACAGAAAAGGAAAAAGGAAAAGATGGAAAAAAACATTTTTTACATTTCATGGCCCATTAAGAAATCAAGGTAGTTGCAGTAATTCAGATGGCCATAGAAGAGGGTCCTGCATATATTCAGATAATGCATTGCATAAAATCACCACATCTAAGGGGATGGCATTCCTCATGGATATATATTAAATTATGAAACTAACAACAATGACAGAGAAGAAAAATGGAAAGAACCTAGGTGATTAATGACATTATTGAGCAGAAGATCATATTGTGCCTGAAGTCTGTCCTACATTTGGACTTCCAGTTAAGTGAGATAATAAACTACTTTATTGTTTAATCCAATTTGAGGATTAAGAAACAGTTACAAACATGGAAAATATTAACACAGCTATATCAATAATCACTTTAACTATGAATGGTCCAATACATAAATAAACCAATTAAAAGACAGATTTTAAGAGTGGATTAAAATACAAGATCCAACAAAATGTTATGTATAAGAAATCCACTTTATATATGAAGACTCAGATAGATTAAAAGCTAAGGGATGGAAACAGATATACTGTGCTAACACTAATCAAAAGAAATCTGGAGTGGATATATTAATTTCAGAGAAAGCAGACTTCAGAACAAGCAAAATTATCAGGGATAAAGAGGGGTACCACATAATAATAAAGGGATCAATGTTTGCAAAAGACATAACAATCTTAACATCTATGTACATGAGAACGGAATGTCAAATACCTAAGGATGGATAGAATTGCAAGAGAAATAGACAAAATCACTATTATAGTTGGAGACTTCAACACCTTCCTCTTAACAACTGATAAATCGGCCGGGCACGGTGGCTCAAGCCTGTAATCCCAGCACTTTGGGAGGCCGAGACGGGCGGATCACGAGGTCAGGAGATCGAGACCATCCTGGCTAACCCGGTGAAACCCCGTCTCTACTAAAAAATACAAAAAACCTAGCTGGGCGAGGTGGCGGGCGCCTGTAGTCCCAGCTACTCGGGAGGCTGAGGCCGGAGAATGCCGTAAACCCGGGGGGCGGAGCTTGCAGTGAGCTGAGATCCGGCCACTGCACTCCAGCCTGGGTGACAGAGCGAGACTCCGTCTCAAAAAAAAAAAAAAAAAAAAAAAAAAACAAAAAAAAAAAAACTGATAAATCAAGCAGGAAGAAAATCAGTGATGTCATAATTGAACTGAAAGGCACTATTGACCAACGTGATCTAATTGATGTTTATAGGATATTCCATCTAATAACAGCAGATCACATATTCTTTGCAAGTTCACATGGAATGTTCACCATGATAGATATTATGGGCCATCAAACACACCTTAACAAAGGTAAAATAATAGAAATCATACAAAGTATATTGTCAGACTACAATGGAATTAAACTAGAAATCAACAGCAGAAAAATAACTGGTAAATCCCCAAATATTTGGAGATTAAACAGTATAATTCTATATAATACATCGATCAAAGAAGAAATCTCAGGAAGACTTTACAAACATTTTGAACTAAATGAAAATACAACTTATCAAAATTTGTACAATGCAACATAAGCAGGGCTTAGAGGGAAACTGGCAAAAATGGCCAGATGGCAGTCTCAGCTTCCAGTCCAATTGAATCATTAATGTCTTCCCTTGAACTGACTCAGGACTGGAAAATAGGTTAAAAACAACAACAACAACAACCAAACTTACCTTTCAAGGAAGTTGGCTCAGTCCTGGCATCTGTGGTGGGGTAGGATGGGAGGGTCAAATATTAGATAACCTACAGTTTGATGAAATATCACATTTTGGAGTCCTGTGATTAATTTATCACAGCCAGATATTCATGAAAGTCAGACTAGTGTTTGGAATCTGATTACCATGGCCATGTTCCTATCTGTTAGGATAACCAAGATCAGTTTATCTTTGATGGTTAATAATTTCCAAATGTGCGCAGGCACTCTGAACTCCTCCCATCCCTTTGAGGTCTGGGAGCCCATTTCAGTGGCAGCTCCTGCACCCAGAATTTCAAGTCCAGAGGAGGCTTTTTGTAAAGAACTGTCTGCTCCCTCTGGGGTAGATACAGAATTAGTTCACTATACTTCCATGCTCCTTTCCTCTGATATGCCGTCCTGCTCTGCAGAGGTTAGAAAGCTAAAAACCACGCTTCTGGACTCATTTCCAGCTCATATTCTGGAAACAAATTGTTTTCTGCCAATTAGATCTACTCTTGAATGATGTGAAAGGCAGAAGTGAGAAAGAGGCTATTTTCCTGCTGGGTTGGCTGGTATGCTGGGTTACGAGGATGGATATCATAGGCAAAGGCAGCAGCTGAATTCTGCGTGTCTGGTCACAACTTTCAAGGGTGTCAAGTGGCTGCTGAGACAGAAGTGACTGCGCTGACTTTTTTATTGGAGGGTAGAACTCCTGAATGTAACACTTCCAATGCTGCCCTCCCCACCCCACGTTCCAGCTTCTCTAGCCCTTTAGATGACTGGGCAAGCATCTAATTCTATGCAGATTCCCTTGCTGCTTACAATACCCAGAGGGGTTTCCATTTCCTACACTAAAACCATACGGATACCCCTTACCAACCTATATTTTTTGTAACTAAGATAAAAGTTTCTATCAAAGATGTGGTGAAGAGGTGTCTAGACTGGATGAGCATAATCTATCCAATCTTTATTCCCTTTTCCTGAAATTTTAACATTCCTTCCTTTATACTTGTTAAGGGATTTCCGATTTGGGGGATTTCTGACTTTGTGGGACAAAGTTCAGTGTATATTTGCATTGAATAGTCTTTCCCCAACTTGTTAGCACCCTGAATACCTAATCTCTGGGAGGTGCCCATATCTGTACATTTGACCTGATTCAAAATATGGACCATGTTCCTTGACCTAATAGCCTTAAAATCTATTCCCAGAAATATTCTCTTAAGGTTTGAGGATATAAATTAGCAAGTTCCCAGAACTTCTAGATTTCTAACTCTTCTGTAGCAATATTTAACATTGCCCCGCCAAACCACATGAGGCCATGCTAATTTTGCATTCTGGTTGCTGTAGTGACAGTGTGGCTTGGCTCTTCAAAGATAAAATATTAGTTTTCACATGCAAAGGTGGCAAAGCTTCCTTAACCAAAGAAGGTGGAGGATAAACTTCAGGATACTTTGAGGACTTCAGATCCTCTTTGTCAGTTGTTATAAAACTTAAGACTTGTTAAAACACAGAAAGATGTTCTCACTCTTAAAGTCTCTGATTTAGTAGGTTTGGGATGAGGTCAGAAAATCTGCATTTCTAGCAGATTCCCAGGCAATGCTATGCTATTGTTCTGGGGATCACACTTGAAGACTTACTGCACTAGGTCTTCCTGATTATCTTAGATGTTGCCATTTCCACTTCTGTCAGGATCCACTGTTTTCTGATTAGTTCTCCAACTTTTTCATCAGAAAGATTTAGAAAGGCCAGGTGCAGTGGCTCATGTCTGTAATCCCAGCACTTCAGGAGGCCCAGGCAGGTGGATTACCTGAGGTCCGGAATTTGAGACCAGCCTAGCTAGCATGGTAAAACCCCCGTCCCTACTAAAATAAAATAAAATAAAATAAAATAAAATAAAATAAAATAAAAAACCTGGGAGACAGAACCTTAATACCCCATCCTTGC
>NW_016819762.1:1173370-1223590 GCF_001698545.2 Rhinopithecus bieti | reverse complement strand
GCAGGCATTGTTCCACACCTCTTTTTAGCCTTATAAAGTGTAGTACATAGCAGATGCTCAGTAAATATCTCCTAAATTGAACTGCCACATCAGTTCTACCCGGCTAGAAATACATTTTTACTTTCCATACTTTGTATTGGAAGAATTTGATTATTGTTCACTTTCAATTTATGCATTATGGGCAAAGAACATAGAACATATGATAACCATTCTTAGAATTTTGTAAAAATCCTCTGTGAACTAGTATTTGGTAGATTTTGTAAGTGTTCCATAAGTACTGGGAAAAAAACTGTTTCCTATTTCCTAGGCAGATGATTATCATCTCTCTTTCCTTATCTACAGATGTAACTGTTAGATAAAGCATTAGAGAAAACTTATTACATTTGGGTTCAAATTTTCTAGGACTATCTAAGGATATTCTAATTCTTACTAAAATTTTTGTACGAACTTGGTCTAAAGAGTTTTTAATAGTGATATGTTTAAAACAAATTTTTTTCTTCCAATTATTACTTCTCTCACTTTGTGTTTTAGCATTTATCCCAACTATTAGGTTCTTTTAAATAATTTTTCTGAATTTTAGGTACTAACTTTTAAAATTTCCAAGATTATTTATTAATTATTGCAGTGGGTAGAATAGTATTTTCCCCTTCTCTCATTCATGTCCACCCAGAACAACAGTATGTGACTTTATTTGGAAATAGGGCCTTTGTAGATGTACTTAGTTAAGGACTGCGAGGAGATCATACTGCGTCAGGTAGCCCCTAAATCTAATGACTGGTATTCTTATCAGAAAAAGAGAGGACACACAGACAGACACATTAGGAAGAACATCATGCAAAGATGGAAGAAGAGATTAGAGTGATGCAGCTACAAGCTAAAGAATGCCAAGGATTGTCAGGAACCACCTGAAACTAGGAAGAGACAATGAAGGGTTTTTTTTTCCAGAGCCTATCAGTATCTTGATTTTGGACTTCTAGTTTCCAGAACTATGAAACAATAAATTTATTTAAACTCTGTTTGTGGTAATTCACTATGGCAGCCCTAGGATGTTAATTATTTTTTACATCTACCTGTTCTTACTGTGTTTATACAGGCTTTGTTACATACTTCTTTCTTGTATTTACAGATGTTATTTATCTATGTCTATCAGCATCCTTAGTCTATACAATTAATTTCATATTAGTGAGTTCAGGTTCAATTGGTTTGCTGCTTGTCTTTCTTAGCATTAGAGTTCTTGATATGTTTTGAAATGTTATTTTGCAGTATCATTTTGAGTTGAAAGGTATATTTTTGTGTATTTTCATTTTTGTTTTCCCACTTTTCTTTTCTTTTCTTTTCTTTTTTTTGAGACGGAGTCTCACTCTGTCGCCCAGGCTGGAGTGCAGTGGCCGGATCTCAGCTCACTGCAAGCTCCGCCTCCTGGGTTTACGCCATTCTCCTGCCTCAGCCTCCCGAGTAGCTGGGACTACAGGCGCCCGCCACCACGCCCGGCTAATTTTTTGTATTTTTTAGTAGAGACGGGGTTTCACTGTGTTAGCCAGGATGGTCTCGATCTCCTGACCTCGTGATCCGCCTGTCTCAGCATCCCAAAGTGCTGGGATTACAGGCTTGAGCCACCGCGCCCGGCCCCCACTTTTCTTTCTCTCTATGCTCACTCTCTCCTATCTTATAATGGTGCTTCCAGGCTGATACTGAAGAACCAGTCAAGAGCAGGTTGATTCCCCCTTCCTAGGTTTCTACAATTCCAAGTAAACAAGCAGCCATAATAGGGCTGTGCTGGTGATGGTGTCAAGCAGAAAGGAGAACATGATTACTTTTGGTGCCTTTCTGAATCCAAGCCATACACCAGCTTTCCCGTGGCTTCTGCTTGCACATGACTAGTGTGTTTTTTTGTTTGTTTGTTTGTTTGTTTCTGTTTCTAGTCTATAGAAATATTTATCTTGGCTTAGACTCTAGCTAGGTCCTTTTGTTTTTTTCATTTTACTTTACATATTGCTATGAATTGGTAACAGAGGTCCAACAAGTGAACCTTTTGTGCCTTCTTGCCAGTTGATCCTTTCAAAGCCTAAATAGCTATCAAAAACATTTTAGGCTACACTTTTATAATTAACTGAAGATAATCTGATAAAATAAAGCATTATTTATTCCACTAGGAAAAGTAGCATAATCCCTGGAGAAATCCGATATATCAGTATCCTTTATTTCTTTTTTTCCATAACAGAATATAAAACTTTAATTATATTTTCCTCTAGTTTTAGTATCTGTTTTCAGTATGGTTTGTTACACTTAAAACATGAAGAAACCGAGTCACCAATTTAAAAGAAAACTTACATGCTAGAGTTAGGTTAAGTGGTATGGTAGTGAAATAAATTTTGTTTGACGATGTCTAGATTAGCTTTTAGCTGTTTAGCAATTTACAACAAAGTGGTTTTTTTCTATTAAAATTTATTTTTTATATATTTTCTATGTTCTCAAAACTATACATTTCATTATGGTATTATTATTTTAAGAACAAGGAAACAAAATCTATAGCATTTGAATTACATGATTCAGTAATTTCATGAAATTAACTATGACATTCCTATTTTTAAAACTATCTGTTTAGGTTTCTCCTAATCCAAAAGCAGAATTAGCCTTCAGTGACCCCTGGTGGTTGTAGGTATGCATTTTGCATTTTCCACGTTCATTTTTTTTTTTTTTCTTCTGTGCTGTAGCTGTAGAAATAGCTTGAACAAAACGTCTGGAGTCATTGCTCTGGCTGGGACTAGATGGATAACCCTTAAAAGTGAGTTCCAATATTCTCTGGATTATATTACATCTCCACTTCTCAAGAACTGTCTCTCAAAGTTGCTGTCTTCATCCTGCAACACTAAGTTTCCCTATTAGATCATTGCCATTGTCAAATACACTATCTAATCTCTAACCATTAAAAATTTTTTTTAAAAACCACCTTTTCTTGACCCTCACCCTTCCCTGAGTAAAGCCCCATTGCCTTGCTGCCTTTTAGGCAATACTCTTTTAAACAACAAACAACAACAACAATGCTACTTTATTACTTTATTATGAAAATTTTCCAACACACAGTTATCACTATTTTGCTATTTGTACTATAATTTTTAAAAATTTATGGTAAAAATACAATTTACTATCCTAACCAATTTTGAATGTACAGTTGTTAAAAATATTTCTTGGGTTGTCTGTATTTGCTGTGTGCACTTTATCACCTCTCATTTAGTCTTCCATCAACTCTTACTTGACTTTTCCTCAGTCCTCCCCTAAAACTGCTCTATCGAGGTCACTGACCCAGAGGTCAATGCTTAATTCTCATCTTACTCAGTGATATGGTTTGGATCTGTGTCCCCACCCAAATCTCAAGTCGAATTGTAATGCCCAGTGTTGGAAGTGGGGCCTGGTGGGAGGTGATTGGATCATGGGAGTGGGTTTCTCCCATAGGAGGTAGTTTAGCACCATCCTCCTAGCGCTGTTCACTTGATAGAGTTCTTACAAGATCTGGTTGTTTAAAAGTGTGTAGCACTTTCCCCTTCTCCCTGTTCCTCCCGCTCTGACCATGTGAAGTACTGGCTACCCCTTTGCCTTCCACCATGATTGCAAGTTTCCTGAGACCTCCCCAGAAGCCGAGAAGATGCCAGCATCATGCTTCCCGTACAGGCTGTGAAGCCATATGATATGGTTTGGCTCTCTGTCCCAACCAAATCTCACCTTATAGCTCCCATAATTCCCACATGTTGTGGGAGGGACCCAATGGGAGATGACTGAATCATGGAGGCGGGTCTTTTCAGTGCTGTTCTTGTGATAGTGAATGGGTCTCACAAGATCTGATGGTTTTAAAAATGGGAGTTTCTCAGCACAAGCTCTCTTCTTGCCTGCCGCCATCCACATGAGATGTGACTTGCTCCTCCTTGCCTTTCACCTTCTGCCATGATTGTGAGGCCTCCCCAGCCACATGGAACTCTAAGTCTTCTTTTGTAAATTGCCCAGTCTCGAGTATGTCTTTATCAGCAGCGTGAAAACGGACTAATACAGCATGAGTCAATTAAACCTGTTTTGTACATAAATTAGCCAGTCTCAGGTATTTCTTTATAGCTATGCAAGAACGGACTAATACACTCATTCACTCCTCCTTCTTGAACTGCTTTCTTCTTATATTCTATGGTGCTGCACTCTCCTGGTTTCCCTGCTACATTTTGGCCAACTCTGCAGTCTCCTCCTCCCTCAGTATACTTTCAAATGTGTGATGTGTCAGGGCTCTGTCCTGGGCATTCTTCACACATTCTCTTCCAGTAATCTCATCCAATCACATGACTCCCAACTTCATTGAATTCCAGCCCATTCTGTTCTCTGAAATCCACACTCAAAAATCCAATTGTCAGCTGGGTGAGGTGTCTCACACCAATAATCCTAGCACTTTGGGAGGCTGAGGCGGGTGGATTGCCTGAACTCAGGAGTTTGAGACCAACCTGGGCAACATAGTAAAATCCTGTCTCTGCTAAAATACAAAAAATTAGCCAGGTGTGGTGGCGTGCACCTGTAATCCCAGCTACTCAGGAGGTTGAGGTAGGAGAATTGCTTTAGCCCTGGCGGAGGTTGCAGTGAGCTGAGATTCTACCCCTGCACTCCAGCCTGGGCGACACAGTGAGACTCGTCTCCATTAAAAAAAAAAAAGAAGAAGAAGAAAGAAAGAGAAAGAAAGAAAGAGAGAGTAGGAAAGAAAGAAAGAAAAAAAGAAAGAGAGAGAAGGAAAGAAAGGAAGGAAGGAAGGAAGGAAGGAAGGAAGGAAGGAAGGAAGGAAGGAAGGAAGGAAGGAAACCAAAACTCCAGTTGTCTTTTGACATATCTGCTTTGATATCCAAGAGGCATTTCAAGTATAACATGACTAAAAAGGAACTTGATTTTCATCCTCTGAAATAGCTCCTCTGTCCTTCTTTACACCTCCTCATGTCAGGAAATGACACCAGTTATTTACTTGAACCAAATCTAGGAATTATTTCTGATTCCTCACTTGTTCCCATCCCGATCTATCCCATTTATTACCACCATAATACATGTCAAATCTGCTTCCTTCTCTCCACTTCCATCTCTGCTGTTACCCCACACAATTTGAGACATCATCATCTTTTACCAGGACTACTGCAATAGTACCCTAACTCCTATCTGGGCACACTGCTTATCCTTCTACAATCCATTTTTCATAGAGCAGCCGGAATAATGCCTTTAAAACTAAATCTGATATACCCAAAAATTTAAAATTAAAAAAACCCGGCCTTATATTCCTATGATAAACCCCACTGGATCATGAGGTGTTATCATTTTAATGTATTGCTGGGTTTGATTTGATAATATTTGTTAAGGATTTTTGAATATAGGTTCATGAGGTATAGTGATCTGTAGTTTTCTTGTAATGTCCTTGACTGGTTTTAGTATCAAGGTAATGCTGAACTCATAAAATAAATTGGCAAACAATTTATCTTCTGCTTCTGGAAAAGTTTACGTAGGATTTGTATCCATTCTTCCTTAAAAGTTTATGTTGGATTTGTATTAATTCTTCCTAAATAAAAACGTTAGAATTTTCCGTTGCAATAGACTGGGTCTGCAGTTTTCTTTGTTAGGAAAAAATGAAAATAAAAAACCCTAAATCTGTTAGTCCTTTGCTTAAAACTCTCTGGTGGATTCCCGTTTTCAACAGAATAAGATTAAAACCCCCTTTTAATAGCTTTAGAGGCACTACGCGATCTGGTTGCTGCCTACCTCCTGACATCATGTTACACAACTGTCCCCCAGATTACATTGTAATACTCTATTCCTAAAACACACTTAAGTTTGTTTCTGTTTCAAAAACTTTGCATTTGTGACTTGGGTCCCCAAACTTTTTGGATCAGTATCGTGGAAGACAATTTTTCCAAGGGGAGGGCATGGTTTGGGGATGAAACCGATCCACCTCAGATTATCAAGCATTAATTAGGTTCTCATAAGGAGTGTACAACCTAGATCCATCATATGCACTGTTCTCAGTAGTGATTGCACTAATTTACATTCCCACCAACAGTGCATGAGGGTTCTCTTTTCTTTACATCCTTGCCGGTATTTATTATTGCCTGACTTTTGGGTAAAAGCCATTTTAACTGCGATGAAATGATTTATCATTGTAGTTTTGATTTGCATTTCTCTGATATTCAGTGCTGTTGAGCACATTTTCATATGCCTGCTTGCCATTTGTATGTCTTCTTTTGAGAAATGTCTATTCAAATCTTTTGCCCATTTTTATATTGGATTATTAGATTTTTCCCTGTTGAGTAGTTTGAGTTCCTTATGTATTCTGCTTTTTAATTCCTTGTCAGATGAATAGTTTGTAAATATTTTCTCCCATTCTGTGGTTGTATCTTCACTTTGTTAATTGTTTCCTCTGCATAAGTTTTTTAAATCTGATATGATCCAATTTGTCCATTGTTGCTTTGGTTGCCTGCGCTTGTGGGATATTACTCAATAAATTTTGCCCAGATCAGTGTCCTGAAGAGTTTCCCCTGTGTTTTCTTATAGTAGTTTCATAGTTTAAGGTCTTACATTTAAGTCTTTAATCCATTTTGATTTGATTTTTGTACAAGGCAAGTGATAATTGTCAAGTTTCATTCTTCTGCATAAGGATATCTGGTTTTCTCAGCATCATTTATTGAAGAGACTGTCTTTTCCCCAGTGTATGTTCTTGGCACTTTTGTCAAAAACGAGTTCACTATACATGCATGGATTTGTTTCTGGCCTCTCTATTCTGTTCCATTCGTCTAGGTGTCTGTTTTTATGCCAATGCCATGCTGGTTCCTATAGCTCTGTAGCATAATTTGAAGTCAGGTAATGTGATTCCTCTAGTGTCATTGTTTTTGCTTAGGATAGCTTTGGCTATTCTGATATTTTGTGATTCCATATAAATTTTAGATTTTTTTTTTCTATTTCTGTGAAGGATGTCATTGGTAATTTGATAGGGATTGCATTGAATCTGCAGACTGCTTTGGGTAGTATGGACATTTTTACAATATTGATTTTTCCAATCCATGAACATGAAATGTCTTTTCATTTTTTGTGTCTCCTCTTCAATTTATTTCATCAGTGTTTTATAGTTTTTTATTGTAGAGATCTTTGACTTCAAATTCCTAGGTATTTAATTTTATTTGTGGCTATTGTAAATAAGATTTTTTAAATTTTCTTTTTCAGATTGTTTGCTATTGGCATTTAGAAATGCTACTTATTTTTGAATGTTGATTTTATATTCTGCTACTTTACTGAATTTGTCAGTTCTAACAGTCCTTTTTTAAGGAGTCCTTAGGTTTTTTAAAATATAGGATATCATCTGAAAACAAGGATAATTTCACTTCTTTTCCAATTTGGACGCCCTTTATTTCTTTCTCTTGTCTGATTACTGTAGCTAGAATTTTCAGTAGTATGTTGAACAACAATGGGCATCCTTGTGTTCCAGATCTTAGAGGAAAGGCTTTCAGTATTTCCACATTCAGTATGATACTAGTTTGGGTCTGTCATATATGGCTTTTATTATTTTGAGCTATGTTCCTTCTATACTTAGTATTTTGAGGGTTTTTTATCATAAAGGGGTGTCGAACTTTATAAAATACTTTTTCATTATCAATTGAAATGATCATACAGTTTTTGTCCTTTATTCTGTTGATATGCTGTATCACACACATTGATTTGCATATGCTGAACCATCCTTGCATCCCTGGGATAAATCCCACTTGGTCATGATGATCTTTATAATGTATTGTTGAATTCAGTTTACCAGTATCTTGTGGAGGATTTTTGCATTGAAACTAATCAGAGATATTGGCCTGTAGTTTTTTTCTTTTAATGTGTTTTTGTCTGGCTTTGGTATCAGGGTAATACTAGCCCTGCACAATGAGTTTGAAAATATTCCCTCCTCTTCTATTTTTTGGAACAGTTTGACTAGGATTGGTATTAGTTCTTCTTTTTCGTGTTTGATAGAATTTGGCAGTCAAGTCATCAGGCCCCAGGCTTTTCTTTGCTGGGAGACTTTTTCTTGTGGCTTTGATCTTGTAACTTATTATTGGTCTGTTCAGGTTTTAGCTTTCTTCATGGTTGAATCTTGGTAGGTTGTATGTATGTAGAAATTTCTTCATTTCTTTTAGGTTTTCTAATTTATTGGCACATAGTTGCTCATGGTACCCTCTAATGATCCTTTGAATTTCCCCAGTATTGGTTGTAACATCTCATTTTTCATCTCTGGTTTTATTTATTTGGGTCTTTGCTCCTTTTTTTTCTAGTCTGGCTAAAGGTTTGTCAATTTTATCTTTTCAAAAAAACTAACTTTTCGTTTTGTTGATATTTTGTGTTGCTTTCTTCATTTCAATTTCATTTATTTGTGCTCTAATATTTATATTTCTTCTACTAACTTTGGGTTCAGTTTGCTCTTGCTTCTCCAGTTCTTGAAGATGCATTGTTAGGTTGGTTTATTTGAAGTTTTTCTTCTTTTTTGATATAGGCACTTATAGCTATACACTTCCTTCTTAGTATCACTGTACCCCATAGGTTTTGATGTGTTGTGTTTTCATTATTGTTTGTTTCAAGAAAATTTTCAGTGTTCTTCTTAATCTCTTCATTGACTCACTTGTCATTTGGGAGCATATTGTTTAATTTCCATGTGTTTGTATAGTTTCCAAAATTCCTCTTGTTATTGATTTCTAATTTTATTCCATTGTGGTCAGAGAAAATGCTTGATATTATTTCAATTTTTTGAATGTTTTAAGACTTGTTTTATACTACATTTATGGTCTATCCTTGAGGATGATCCATATGCTAAGGAATAGAATGTGTATTCTGCAGCCATTGGATGACATGTTCTGTAAATACCTATTAGGATCATTTATTTGGTCTATGATGCAGATTAAGTCTGATGTAACTGTGTTGATTTTCTGTCTGGAAGATCTATCCAGCACTGAAAGTGAGGTGTTTAAGTCTCCAGCTTTTATTGTATTGGGGTCTCTCTCCTTAGCTCTAATAATATTTGCTTTATATATCTGGGTCCTCCAGTGTTAGGTGCATGTGTATTTACAATTGTTATATCTTCTTGCTGAATTGACTCCTTTATCATTATATAGTGACTTTCTTTGTCTCTTATGGCTTTTGTCTTGAGATCTATTTTGTCTGATATAAGTAATGCAATTCCTGCTTTTTTTGGTTTTTATTTGCATGAAATATCTTTTTCCATCCCTTTACTTTCAGTCTATGTGTGACTTTACAGGTGAAGTGTTTTCTTTTCTTTTTTTTTTTTTTTTTTTTTTTTTTTTTTTTTTGAGACGGAGTCTCGCTCTGTCGCCCGGGCTGGAGTGCAGTGGCCGGATCTCAGCTCACTGCAAGCTCCGCCTCCCGGGTTTACGCCATTCTCCTGCCTCAGCCTCCCGAGTAGCTGGGACTACAGGCGCCAGCCACCTCGCCCGGCTAGTTTTGTATTTTTTAGTAGAGACGGGATTTCACCATGTTAGCCAGGATGGTCTCGATCTTCTGACCTCGTGATCCGCCCGTCTCGGCCTCCCAAAGCGCTGGGATTACAGGCTTGAGCCACCGTGCCCGGCCAGGTGAAGTGTTTTTCTTGTAGGCAACAGATCATCGTGTCTTTTTTCTTTTTTAAGCCATTCAGTCACTCAATATCTTTTGATTGAAAAGTTTAGTCCATTCACATTCAATGTTATTACTGATATGCAAGAACTTACTCCTGCCATTTTATGTTTCCTGGTTGTTTTGTGGTCTTTTCTTCCTCCTTTCTTTCTTCCTGTCTTTCTTTCAGTGAAGGTAATTTCCTCTAGTGGTATGATTTAATTTCTTACTTTTCATTTTTTGTATATCTGTTATATGTTTTTTGATTTGAGGTTACTATGAGGCTTGTAACTACTATCTTATAACCCATTATTTTAAGCTGATAATAACACTGTTTACATAAACAAACATTTAAGCAAAACTAATAAAACTCTATACCTTAACTTCATCCCCAGCTTTTAAACTTTTGTTTCTATTTGTATCTTACTGTACTATGTCTTGAAAAGTTGTTGTAGTCATTATTTTTATTGCTTCATCATTTAGTCTTTCTACTGAAGAGCAGTTTACACATGCCAGTTACAGTATTATAACAGTCTGTGTTTTTCTGTGTACTTACTCTTACCAGTGAGTTTTGTACCTTCAGATGATTTATTTTGCCCATCAGCATCCTTTTCTTTCTGATTAAAGTACTCCCTTTGGCATTTCTTGTAGGACTGGTATGGTGTTCATGAAATCCCTTGGATTTTTTTTGTCCAGGAAAGTCTTTATTTCTCCTTATGACTGAAGGATATTTCACTGGATACATTATTCTAAGGTAATTTTTTTTCCTTTAGCACTTTAAATGTGTCATGCCACTCTCTCCTTTCCTGTAAGGTTTCCACTGAGAAGTCTGCTGACAGACATATTAAAGCTCAATTGTATGTTATTTGTTTATTTTCCCTTGCTGTTTTTAGGATCCTTTGTTTATCCTTGACCATTGGGAGTTTCACTGTTAAGTGTTTTGAGGTAGTCTTCTTTGGGTTAAATCTGCTTGGTGATCTATAATCTTTTTGTACTTCAGTATTGATATTTTTGTCTAGGTTTGGGAGGTTTTGGGAAGTTCTCTGTTTTATCCCTCAGAACAAACTTTCTACCCACCCCCGCCACCATCTCTTTAGGGCCAATAACTCTTAGATTCTCCCCCTTGAAACTATTATCTAGATCCTGTAGGTGTGCTTCATTCTTTTTTTATTCTTTTTTTCTTTTGTCTCTTCTGAGTGTGTATTTTCAAACAGCCTGTCTTCAAGCTATTATTTTCTTCTGCTTGATCAATTCTGTTATTAAGAGGCTGATGTCTTCAGTATGTTGATTGCATTTTTCAACTCCAGAATTTCTGCTTCTTTTTACTTATTTCAATTTTGTTGTTAAATTTATGTGATAGGATGCTAAGTTCCTTCTTTCCATTATCTTGAATTTCTTGGAGTTTCCTCCAAACAGCTATTTTCAATTCTCTGTCTGAAAGGTAACATATCTCTGTTTCTCTGGGATTTGCCCCTGGCACCTTGTTTAGTTTGTTTGCTGAGGTCATGTTTTCCTGGATGATCTTGGTGCTTGTGGATGTTTGCTGGTGTCTGGGTATTGAAGAGTTAGGTATTTATTGTAGTCTTCATAGTGGGGCTTGTTTGTATTCATCCTTCTTGGGAAGACATTCCAGGTATTTAAATGGACTTGGATGTTGTGATCTAAGTTTTTGGTCACTGCAGCCATATCTGCACTAGTGGGTCCCTAAATGCAGTAACATTGTACTTCTCACACACACATAGAGGTACTGCTTTGGCGGTCTTGGATAATACCTGAAAGAATTCTTTGGATTACAAGGCAAAGACTATTGTTCTTTTTCCTTATTTTCACCCAAACAGAATCAGCCTGTCTCTCTGTCTCTGTTGAGCTACTTTATCGGGGGAAACTGCCCCCAATATTTCAATGTAGGTTCTTTCTATTTTCTGTGTCAGCCAGCTGAGAAATAAAGAGAAAGAGTATAAAGAGAGGAATTTTACAGCTGGGCCACTGGCGGTGACATCACATATCGGTAGGACCGTGATGCCTCCCTGAGCCTCAAAGCAGCAAGTTTTCTTATTAAGGGTTTTAAAATGGGAGGGGGTGTAAGAACAGGGAGTAGATCGCATGCTTCAAAAGGCAAAAAGGAGAACTACTGATAAGGGTCTATGTTCAGCGGTACATGTATTGTCTTGATAAACATCTTAAACAACAGAAAACAGGGTTCGAGAGCAGAGAACCGGTCTGACCACTAATTTACCAAGGCTGGGGTTTTCCCCATCCTAGTAAGCCTGAGGGTACTGCAGGAGACCAGGACATGTCTCAGTCCTTATCTCAATTATATAGGACAGACATTCCCAGAGTGGCCATTTATAGACCTCCCCCCAGGAATGCATTCCTTTCCCAGGGTATTAATAGTAATACTCCTTCCTAAGAATTTAGCGATATCTCTCCTACCTGCACGTCCATTTATAGGCTCTCTGCAAGAAGAAAAATATGGCTATTTTTGTCCCGACCCCGCAGGCAGTCAGACCTTACGGTTGTCTTTCCTTGTTCCCTAAAATCGCTGTTATTCTGTTCTTTTCAAGGTGAACTGATTTCATATTGTTCAAACACACGTTTTACAATCAATTTGTACAGTTAACACAATTATCACAGTGGTCCTGAGGTGATGTACATCCTCAGTTCACGAAGTTAATAGGATTAAGAGATTAAAGACAGGCATAAGAAATTATAAAAGTATTATTTGGGAACTGATAAATGTCCATGAAATCTTCACAATTTATGTTCCTTTGCCGCAGCTCCAGCTGGTCCCTCCATTCGGGGTCCCTGACTTCCCGCAACACTACTTGTAGCTGGGGGAGGGGTGACACAACTACCCCTGTGGCCACTATCACTGGGACTGTGGATGGTCAGACCTAAAGCCAGCACAGCTATTGGTTATGCCGAAGGCCCACTGTAACCACTACCCGCTACTGCCTATGTTAGCTGAAGGTCCTAGGGCTCTACAATTAGCAGGCAGTGAAGCCAGCTAGTTTTCTGTCTTTCTCTTCAGGATGACAAGTTCCCCAGAGCCCTGGGTGGGTTCAGAGATGCTGTTTGGGAGTCAGCAGCTGTAACTCCAGAACCTGGAGTCAGAAACCTTAGAAATCTACCTGGTGCTCTATTCTACTACAGGCTGAGGGTAAGCTAGCACTGAAACCATAAGATGAAGTCCTTTCTAGTCTTCTCTCCCCTTTCACCAGGCAGAGGAGTCTCTCCCCATGTCCATCAATACCACAAGCCACTAGGAGTATTGCCATGATTCTGCTGATGTTCACTTAAGACCTAAGGGCTTTGTAGTCAGCTTGTGGTCAATGTTGCCATGACTGGAACTCACCTTTTGGGGCAGTGGGCTCCTCTTTGGCCCAGGGCCAGAAATGCCATCCAAGAGCCCACTTGGTTCACTTCCCCACTGTAGCTGAGCTGGCACCTCAGCTATAAGAAAGTCTCCTTTATTCTTTCCTCTCCTTTTCTCAAACAGATGGTGTCTTTCCTCATAGCCACCCATAGCTGTGAATATGCTGCATCATGCCTGTAGCCAGTATACCTCAGTCTCACCCAAGGCCCACAGCATGTATCTAAGTTACTGCTGGTTACCTGGTTACTGCTGCTGATTATTCAGGACCCAAGGGCCCTTTAATCAGCAGGTGATGAATCCTTCCAGGACTGGGTACTTCCCTTCAAGATAGTGGGTTCCCCTCTGGGCCAGGGTATGTCTAGGTATGTTGTTGTCTGGGAGCTAGGGCCTGGAATGGGGGCCTCACGACCCTGCCCAGTGCCCTATCCTATTGTGGCTGAGCTGGTATCCAAGTTGCAAAACAGGTCTTTTTTCTTCCCTCTCCTTTCCTCAAGTGGAAGGTGCGTGTGGTGATGTATATTATGGAGCTGCTAGCCGTACTGCCTGAAGTTGGGGGAGGGGTGATACAATCACACTGCCTTGGCCACCCTGGCTAGTGTCTCACTAGGTCACATGGCCCCCAAGTCCATTGGCTCTAAGCCCAGCACAGCATGAGGACTTGCCTATGAGGTGCAGTGCTTGGGGCCTAGGTTACCTTTCAAGTTTATTTGAAACCTTAGAGCTCTTTAGCCCATGGTGGTGAGGTTTGCCAAAACTCAAGTTCTGTCTGCTGGAATGGATGATTCCCCTCTGGCTAAAGTTGATCTAAATGCTCCCAGCACTAAATTCCAATGCAAAGGCCCATAATTACTGTCCTTTCCTCTTGCACAAATGTACAAATTCTCTCTCAGTGCCACACAGTCACTACCAGGGGATAGGGGAGGGGTCATGTTGGTAATTCAAGACTGCCTTTCCTACTCTCTTCAACGCCTCTGTCAGCAATATGCAGTTAAAACCAGGTACTGTGATTGCTTGCCTGACTTTTGGTTCTTATGAAGGTGCTTTTTTTGTGTAAATAGTTGTCAAAGTTGGTGTTCCTGTGGGGAGGAAGATCGGTGGAGGCTTCTATTTGGCTATCTTGCTCTGTCTTCCTCATGTTATTTTCAAAATCCATTTTGATTATCTGTTGTTTAATTATTGTGTTTATAACATTTATATTTAATACAATTGTGTTTATATGTTTGGATTTAGATGTGAGAATCTGTAAAATAATAAGTCCTTATATTTGTGTTATTACAAAAATTTTATAAGATCAAACCTGTTTAAAGACATGTCATTATGTCACTTAATTTAGAAATTAAGAAATCTTAAATTTTGAAGAGTTTACCCATTATGTATAAAATATAATATTGTACTTGGTTAATTTCTTATAAAATCAGAAAATATATAGCTGCCTTTAAATTAGTATTAACACATTCCAGTGATCAAAGATTCATCTATTTGTCAGAAACAGTACATGAACCTTTTAAAATATAATTTTACACTTTGTAGTCCAGAATTGTAATGTTAAAGACTCTTTAAATCATACTTCAAAACTTTTGGCTCATAATTAACATAAGCTATTATTTAAATGAACTCACATTTTTAAAAATAAAAAATACAGTGAACAGCATTTTTCTTTTATTTTGCTAGATTGTTTGGACTAGAATATAACTAGAATGTGTATGTAACAACAGATATTTGAAAAAATCAAATAACCTACAATTTCCAAAGTGAGAGAAAAGAGAAGAACATCAAAAGGGGAGAAAAGAGCTGGCTTAGGCAACTATTATCTCTGTAAAGGGCTAATTCTCTTTCTTTTGCAAGGAGAGGAGATAAAATTTGATGCAGAAAAACTCATTTGGACACAAATACACAAGAGTCACCACAGTTGATTTAAAAATACTCAGGCCCTCCACAATATTTTAAATAAACTTCTATTGCTGAAATAATTTTCAAGTAAGAGCATAAGGATAATACAGGGAGGTCCCAAATACCCTTTACTTATTTTTCCCTATTGTTAGCATCTTGCATAACCATGGTACATTTGTCAAAACTGAGAAAGTAATCATGGTACATTACTATGAAACTTCAGACTATTCATATTTCAGTTTTTCCACTAATGTCTTATTTTCTATTCCAGGATCCAGTTCAATACAGCACATTGCATTCAGTCATCAGTTAAGTTTCCTTAGTTTCCTCTGGTCTGTTACAGTATTTCAATCTTTCCTTGTTTCCCATGACATTGATAGTTTTGAGGAATACTGATCAGGTGTTTTATAGAACGTCCTTTAATTTTAGTTTGATTTTTTCATGTTTAGACTAGATTGGATTATAGGTGTTGCGAATACCACACAGGTGACTTGCCCTTCTCATCACAGTATATTGGGAGCATATGGTATCAACATGACTTGATGATATTAACTTTGACCACCTGGCCAAGATAGTGTTTCCAGGTTTCTGTACTATGAAGTTACTCTCCTCCTCCCTTTCTATACTCTGTTCTTTGGAAGTTTTAGTCACTAAGTCCAGCCCACACTCAAGGAAGGTGGGAAAATGAGCTCCACCTGGTGAAGGGGGAAGTATTGTGTTAAGCTGAATAATGGTCCCCCAAATATATCTACATTCTAATCTCCTGTCATTGTTCTATAGCAAAAGGCAGTTTTTGCAGATGTGATTAAATTGAGGAACTTGAGTAGGAAGAATATCCTGGATTATCTCACTGGGCCCAATATAATTAATTACAAGGATCCTTATAAGACGGAGGCAAGAAGGTCAAAAATGACAGAAGGTGATGTGAATACAGAAGCGGAGATTACAGTCATGTGGCCAGAAGCCAGGAAACAACATAAAAGAGGGTGAAAAGCAGAGAAGACAAGATGTGATTTAAAGGCCAAATTTTATATGAAAGTACCAAAATTTGATCAGAATCCCAAAATCCTTGAAAATAAACCATAAATTTGACATATGAGGGTCATATTTTATTCTTCAGATTGGCAAAAACTGAAAATCAATTATATCTAGTGATGGTGAGTAGGCAGGAACATAAACAGCTGATAGGAATAGAAATTACTTCTTTAGGGAAAAATAATCTGACAATGCATCTTAAAAGTTTAAACGCATTCTTTAAGCAATTTCAATTTTAAAATCTTTTTTTTTTTTTTTTGATAAAGTCTCACTCTGTTGCTCAGTCTGGAGTGCAGTGACATGATCTTAGCTCACTGCAACCTCAAATTCCTGGGTTGAAGCAATCCTCTGCCTCAGTCTGAGTAGTTAGGGCAACAGGCATGAGCCACGACACCTGGCTAGTTTTAAATTTTTTTGCAGAGACAGGATCTTGCTGTGTTGCTCAGGCTGGTCGCGAACTCCTGGCCTCAAATAATCCTCCCATCTTGGCTTCCCAAAGCGCTAGGATTATGGGTGTGAGTCACTGCGCCCAGTCTAGAATTGTTTCTTAGAAATAAAAGCACAAGTTTGTAAAAATAAATGTGGAAGGATGTATATGGTGGCATTAACTTAATGCTGACTTTCTTTTTTTAATTTGGCACAAAAAGGTGCTTATAAGTGCTCTACTTGTTTCTGAACATTTATTTCTCTTCATATTTAATTCCTAAGCAAATCTTATCCCCTTTACCTCCAAAACATGTTGTAGATCTGTTCACTCCTCTCTACCAACATTGTTTTCCTAGTCAATAAACATAGATCAACCTAATAAAATTGTGTAATACTCTTGATTTTGGATATATCATAAATATGCTACAATTTTAAAAAATATTTTACTACTATAATTAACAAATAGTATGAATTAGAGATTTAATGTTTAATTTCAAAAAGATTCCATATATTCTGACAAATGTAAACATATTTACAGTAACTTTTCTTACATTCACTGGATTACTTTGGTTTTTGGTTTTATTGGCAAGAGTGGTTCGTGAAAACCATGACTAGATGAACATTGGAGGAAGCATTCCCAAGCATTATACACATAATTTTAGTTTTGCACATTTTTTTCTAATGTTACCTTCTTTGTTATAAAATCATCTTTTTTTCAAGGAATGCTTCATAAAGCTTAGTTCTAATATTACAGAATTCATAGTTATGTAATTAATCTCAAAATCACTAACCATTGAAGACCCTTGCTACTTTTGCTTCCTATAACACGAAGTCTATCATCTCCTTGATAATTTCTAATTTCCATCCTTAGAACTTCTTCAGCTCTGCTACTTTTTCCTTAAGACCAGGGTCATAGGCAGCACACTGGTGATAACTCACAGTCTAGACATATTGCATTTTGTTTACAATTTTGTGTAAATAGTTGTTATTTTCTATGTTCAGCATCTTGCTGGCTGCCTTGGGTACAGCACCTCAATTGAATGTCTTCACCTGCATATTTGTGGACATTGAAATCATCTACCATTTTTCAGAGACACTACCTTGTGATATAAAAAAACACAAGTCAAAAAAAAAAAAATCCCAAGGAATTTCTGAAGGAGCCTCTCTTCACTATTCCGCTGTTGTTAGAATAATAACACTGGTATAACATTCTACAATTTACAAGAACATTTATCTGCTTCATGAAAACTCAAAACAAACCTTTGAGACTACCCGGATCCTAACCACTTTACAGATGAAGATAACTTACATAAAAGTTATGGGGTTTCCTGGATCTGAATCCTTTACTCTTCACATTATATTATTTTGCCTTCCCCAAAACTAATCAAGGACGCGTTTTTTCTTTTTTCTTTCTCGAAATCATTTCCTCCATATTAGTTTTCTTCGGAATAGAGGCCTTTTAAAAAGTCCTCCTTAGTATATCTTCAGGGAATCACAAATTCACTCTGCTATTTATAATTCATGAGTTTCTCTAATGGTAGCAAGGCAGCAAATACAGGTGAAGTAGTAAGTATGCACTTCATATTACTTAACACACATACCCCGTGTAAAAATACTGCTGATGTCCAGTGTGTGTGTTGGTGACGCCGGAGGAAGTGGCCGTGAACAGGCTTAATGCGGCATTGAGTAACTTCAACCTCATCTTGCTCAGGTTCGTATCTCTCTTGAATTTCCCATGGTAAGCGCAAGACGCAGGATCCGTTCTCACAGTTTTTTGCTTACCAGTTGACGTTGGCTGCATTCAGGAACGCCTCGCTCTCTTAAGCCACAGTGCCTTCCTGGTCTTTTCTTCACAGGGTTTTCCACAATCGCTCTTTTTCCTGGGCACCCTGGTTTGCTGAAAGTCGGGGTGGCGGGGCCCAAGTTTCCAGGCCAATTACCTACCTGCCTTAGAGCAATTACGCACTTCTCTCTGGTTGTCCCTGAAATGGTCTAATCATCAGACCGCCCTAATGTACGCCCAGCTTCTCCTGATCGTTTGCTTACGGCTCAGTTCAGACAGTATTTGTTCCGGCACTCTCAGCGGGAGGCGGTGTTTACCGGCTCACTCGAGACCTCAATTCCAGGCGCTCTGCAGTTGCCCTCAGACGCCCTGGGGACCGTGTTTGGCCTTCCCATTCGGACGCTGCGGCTGCGCTTTCCTCTCCTAACATCACGCTGGCGAACCTCGGAAGGATCAAATTGTCCCACTCGCCAACCTAGCGCGCCGGTCCCGGCCCAAAAGGGCCTTTGCAGCCTGCGCATGCGGACTCGGCGACCGCCACAGACTCCCCGTCGGCTTCCTCCGAGCGGCCGCGGCGGTTTGGAGCTTGCTGACAGCTCTGCGACCGGCAGACGCAGCCTCGTCTCGTGCTTCCACGTTATCCTATCAGAGACGGGGCGGGGCGGCGGCCTTCGCAGCCTATCAGCGCGAACCACGACCCCGGCGAGCCCGGGAGGAAAGCCGACAGAAAGAAGGCGATTGGACGGCGGTGGCGCTCCGGGGCGTAGCGTCGCCCGGGCTCCGCCCACCGCTGCCTTCCTCTGCTGGGCTCCAGAGTCGCTGAGGCCTGAGCGAGAGCCGACCGGGGCGGGCGCAACTGCTGCCAGAGCGCCGGCGCGTGCTGGTGGGCCACACTCTTCATTCTCTTCACTTGCGAGCCCTTGGACATGGTGGCCCCCGGCTCCGTGACCAGCCGGCTGGGCTCGGTGTTCCCCTTCCTGCTAGTCCTGGTGGATCTGCAGTACGAAGGTGAGTCCTGCCCTGCCCCGGCCGGGAAGTGGGCTCCCGGACCAGGCCCCCCGCGCTTTCCCGTCTGCGCCCGGGCGCGTGTCCCGGGGCGGCTCTGGAGGTGGGGTGAGCGCTGGGGGAGCCCGCGGCCTGGCTTGGGCCTGAGCCCGCGCCCGGTTCCGGGTTTGCCTAGGGAAGAGTCGAGGGGACCGGAGGGCCGCGGGGCTGGGACAGCGGGTTTGGACTAAGGAAAGGGGCCGCAGGAGTCGGAGGAGGCGGGGTGCGCCCCGTGGCGGGGAGCTGGGGCACGGGGCTGCGACTTCAGGACGTCCTGGGACGCGAAGACTTGGGCAGCCTTCGGGTCCCGGCCTCGCTTGGGACCCTTGCTGGGCGCCTGGGGACACTGTCAGTCATTGGTGCTAGGAGGAGGCACTAAGGTAGCCAAAAGACTTCCTTCGCCCTGGAGTTCTTGGGTGGGGTAGGAGTGTCATGTCCGGCTGGGAGTTGGAGGGGACAGTGTTGACTATTTAAAAAGTGAGTAACCATCCCCATTAAGATGCACTGTCGTGTGGAGAAATTGTTAGTTTGGTGCAGTGAGGAGCCGCTGTTGGAATTCCACCTCCCGGACGGCCAGGCACTGAGTTTGTGGTTTTACAACTCCCAGCATGGTGTCATTCAACGTATAGCTGGCATTACTTTTCCAAGTTCGCTGTAAAAGGTTCCCTTAAAAAGATATGAGCGATTAAATTTCACTTCAGTCCTGCAGACTGGAATGTTGGCTACTCCAGAATAGCGAAAATAGAGGACTGTCCTATCTTAGATGGCAGCGGGGAGGAGTAAGAATTAAAGCTGACAGTGCCGAGTTAACGAATGCTTCTGGCGCGGTTACTGTGCGAAATATTCGAGTGTAATGACACATCACATGCACTGATCTATTTTCATCCCCGTAAAAAGGGCTAGTTGTCAAGGAGGTCAAATTAAACCTTTGAGTATTCCATTCAAAGGGAGCGAGGAACTAAAAGTTGGGAATTGTTTATAGTGAATTCTTCTGAAAGTTCTCAACCTTTTTTTTTTTTTTTTTAAAGTAGTACTCCCCAGTTTTTAGGTCTCACCCACAGCAGTGGGCTTTTGCTTTTGCTTCCCCCAGTAACCATATTTTTTGAACCCCAAATCAGAACACATAGTGTGGCAACATTGGGACAAAGAATTTGACAGTGAGGCTGCCCCAGAAAATCTGGGGATTGGATTGTACCACTTTAATATGGGTCATATAATATATATTCTTTTGCATTTTCAAAAGCTTCATTCCTCCTGCCCCCGCACCTCCCACCCGTCATCTCTATTATTTATCTCCAGTTATCATTTATGATTTATTTTGGACACTTAAGAGAAAGTTGCCTATGTGCTGTTTAATGGTGATTTTTTTTTTTTAAGTTACAGAGGTGCACAATTTTGAATGATTGCTTTTCCCACTACTTTGTGAACTATCTTTTTAGAATTGCTGTTCTGTATATGAGTCTGTAAGGACTCTTAACTCTTCATTTCCCTCCTGTGGTATTTTCCATAAGAAAACCTCATTAGAGAGCTTTTCTGTGTAGGAGGCACTGGTGACATTTTTCAGAGGAGTGCCAGAGTGTCTTCTTTAGGACCATTGTCTTTGTAAAGTAGCAGGGACTTGGTACAGGTAACAGAAAAGAAAGGAAAGAAAGGAGCCTTTCTGTAAGCTATCTCTTATTTATGAAAGCGTGTGGTATTATTCCTGCTTTACAGACCAGGGAACTGAGGCTCCAAAGGTTTTACTAACGTTCACTTTGTGTGCACGCTGGAGACAAAAGTTAAGTAGTTGACAACATCATTTGTGTCCAAGCATTTTTAAGTGATGGCAGCTGAGAAAAAAAATCCCAGCACTTTTTTGTAATTAACAAGAAGGTTATTTCCTGGGAGGTTTAATACAATGGTTCTCAAACTTGAGTGTGCATCAGAATCGCACATGGAGGGGTTTTAAAACAGAGTGCTGTACCCCACTTACAGAGCTTGATTCATTAGATCTTGATGGTACCTGAAATTTTGCTTTTCTATAAAGACCCCGGATGACCACACCTGAGTTACTGGTGTAATAAATTATATAGAGAAGTTAAATTAGGTGTCTGCTATGTATTTGACACTGGATTTGGTGATGGGGATATAAAGGTAAGAACTCTGTCTTGAATTAGCAAACTGTTAGCCCCTGTTTTCCCAAATAAATTCTGTCTGGATTCACTAATCTCATAGTTCTCTGGGAGGCAAATGGTGCTACTGCTAGGCCTGAGGCTTAATAAAATTGTGTTGTATTAAGGATTTTTGTTAAATAGGTAGATTTTAGCTGCTCTTGTCACACAAAAAGTAATTATGTGAGATGATAGATATATTAATCTGCTTCACTCTTGTTAATCTGCTTCACTATTGTAACCATTTTATCTGTGTATATCTCATAATACTATGTTGTAAACATTGAATGTATACAATACAATTCACTTTTAAAAAAAGAAATGAAGGAGAATGGTTATGAGAGAAGTGAATGTGGAACTAAGAGTGGCACAGGATGGAGAAGAGATGACCTAGTTTTTTTCTGATTTTGAAATATTTGTCTGTTTTCTTCTAGATTTTTCTGTTAGTTGTCATCCAGAGACAGAAAGTATATATCATGAATTGAAAGTTTGAGCCTTTTAGCACCCTCTCTTCTCAAAGGCCTTTGAAAGAGTGAAGTCAGAAGCACTAGATGAAATCGAATTTTTGGAATAGAAAGAAAACTTTAGTAGTATCTGCTTTAGTATTCTCATATTACAGATAAGGAAGTTATTTCATTTCTTTGCTAATGGTTTGTCCTGTTGGTGACTTGAGTAGCAACACAGCCTGGGAACCAAACCTTTTTTCTATTATCATAGTTTTATCTCTTTTTCTTCCTTAACATGCTATCTGGACTCAATTTTTCTTTATTTCACTGAGCTGATTAAACCATATTTTTTGGCCATAGGGAAAAGAACAGTTAAAAATATATAGTTGAAAATCTATATGTATAAAATATTGTGATAATTTTTATTTGAACCTAACCTATTAGAGGTATGTTTTGTCTTTTCTAGGATTTTCTTGACATTATCTAAATAGGGAAAGAATAAAGTAGCAAAAATGAGAGACTTTAAGTAATTTATATAAATTAAGTATCATAAAAGGTGGTCACATATTTTCTAGAATTATTTTAAATTCTTCAATAAGATAGGCTATAGGTAGCAGTGGTATCAAAGTTCCAGCTCTCTTGACTAGTTAGTATTTGCTGAGAGACTGCCTGGAAATGCAGTGGTTTTCATTCTGTGGGGCAGGGGCCATTGTTCTGGGAGGGAATGCACTGTATTAATTAGGTTTTATTTTTCCATATGAAGTTAATTAATTGTTGTTAAGTTTAATTTCTACTGCTGTGGTCTCTTTTGATTAATGTCCTACAGTTAATCTTTGTTTATATGGAAATATCATGGGAACCCATTCACCTGCTCTTCAGAACTCAAACATTTCAACCATAGATTTATTTTTCTTTCCATATCTTTAGAAAGCTACTTAAAAAAATTAAATCTGATGAGTTTGTATCATTTGGAGTTCTGGAATATGGAGAAGATTCATTTAATCAGTCAGCAAAGGCTTTTACTAACTATATTACTCTTTGGTGAGATATATATACATAGCATAAAACTCATGGTTTTTGCTCTTGAGTTTACAGACCACTTGGGGTTTAAGACATGCATTTGTGAAGCATTCATGTCCTCTTTTTCTCCTTTCTCACTTTAGAGTGAGTGGTCCATTATTGTAGTTTGTGCACTGCAAATGCCCATTTATTTTCTGGCCCCTGTAATCTGTTTTACTCACCTGCCAAAACCCAACATTGGTTAAATTCAACTTGGCCAACTCTTTTTATACCTTATAGGCAAACACGGATGGAGGAAAATGAAGACAACTTGGCTGATTAGTCTCATTTATCTTTATTTTTATTTTCAATTTTTTTTTTTTTGAGACAAGATCTTGCCCTGTCACCCAGGCTGAAATGCAGTGGCATGATCCTAGGTCAATATAGGCTTGACCTCCTGGGCTCAAGCAGTCCTCCCACCTCAGCCTCCTGAATAGCTGGGACCACAGGTGTGCACCACCACATCCCCTACTAAGTTTTTAAAATTTTTTGTAGGGACAGGGTCTTCTATGTTTGCCCAGGCTGGTCTTGAACTCCTCGGCTCAAGCAATCCTCATGCCTTGGCCTCCCAAAGTGTTGAGATTACAGGCGCGAGCCTATGCGCCTGGCCCTGATTAGTCTCATTTTAAAGAAACAATCTCAGTTGCAAATGCACGTTAAATACTGCTAACACTCTTACAATTCTTCACTATGTCTATTCTTGAAAATCAGTATTTCAAACATTTTCCTCCCTCCTTAAGCTTCTAATTTAAACTCTCCTTTCCTCTCTCCCCTAACTCATTCTTTTAGACCTTGTCTTTATTGAGAAAATGAAAGCCATCACTTCTTTCTACCTCAAAATTCAGTAGCTTATCTACATTTGTACCTATTCTGCTACTTTTTCTCTTTCTTTCTACCTCAAAATTCAGTAGCTTATCTACATTTGTACCTATTCTGCTACTTTTTCTCGTATTAAATAACATACGTTAGATGTCTCTATTCCCAGATAAATCTAATCTGTGTAATTACACCCTCGATTCCATTTCCTGTCACCTTCTGAAAATGTTGCTCCTACAATTGTATCTTTGCGCTGCTATAAGAAAATACCACAGACTGAGTAATTTATAAAAAGATTTCTATCTGAATTTTGGAGGGAACGTTCAAACAGTAGTAGATGCTGAACTTCCTGCTCTATCTTTCTTTGGCTAGATTCCACTGTCTTCTGTGTTTCTGCTACCAGACTCCTTTTAGACTCTCCCCCACCTTGCTAGAGTCTTGGCTTAGCCTTCTGTTCTTTTTTAAAAAAGAATCTTAGGGCTTTCCTCATTCTTCACATTCTAAGTGCTCCAAACTGAATAACCATCTCAATCTCTGGGATTGCTATCTGGTCTGGGTCTGCCACCGCCTTTGCTTGAACTTTAGTATCTTTGACTATGAGTTCTTGCCTCCTTTAGTCTGGTTTTTCCAGTCTGGATTGTAACTCACATCATACCTTTAACCCCCCACCTTTAAGTTTAAAAAAATCCTTATTTTCTGCTCTCCAAAATATAAGGTATTCTAATACTAATTTCAGTGAAAGACATAGTTGACTACCTTTTTCCCTGCCCTTGCTGCTTATTTTGCTGACTTAGGATCACTGCTTGTCTAAGGAGAAACCTATTGTCTGATGCTGATTAGGAAATGGCATGATGTTTGGTTGTCTTACCTCTCTGAAAATAATTTTTACAGACCATGTGGCAAAGGAATAAAAATTACCTGTGGCTCAAAAGAGAGTTGATTGCAAAAACAGCCAATAATTTGCAAATAATTTGATTTTTCAGATATGTGTCTTTATGAATCATTGATCATATGTTTGACTTGATAATTGTTATGTATTTTAGATTTTATTCTGATGAATTGTAATACATTTAAATAAAAAGGCAAATAGTTAAATTCACTCAACAAATATTGCATACACACTATGTGTGGGATACTGAATTAGGTGATACAAAGAAGAAAAGATAGCTCCTCCTCTCAAACTTCTTTTTTTTTTTTTCTTTTTTTTTGAGACCGAGGTCTTGCTCTGTCGCCCGGCCTGGAGTGCAGTGCCGGACTACAGCTCACTGCAAGCTCCGCCTCCTGGGTTTATGCCATTCTCACCACTGCCTCAAGCCATCCAAGTAGACTGGGACTACAGGCGCCGCCACCTCGCACCGCGTAGTTTTTTCTTGTATTTTTAGCTAGAGACGGGGTTTCACCATAGTTAGCCAGGAGGACCCCCTCTCGATCTCCTGACCTCGTGATCCACCCGTCTCGGCCTCCCAAAGTGCTGGAATTACAGGCTTTGAGCCACGCAGCCCGGCGGCCGCAAACTTCTTTTGATGAGTTTTGTGGGATTGGGACTTCGAGAAGCAGGCAAATTGTGAAAAGCAATGTATAGAGACAGTGACATTGCAAAGTGAAGTCATGTACCTGTAAGTGTGGAAATGCAAAATATAATAGGAAGATTGAAGGAGCTTTTTTTCCCTCTCTCAAAACAATAGTGTGAGGGATGGTTTCACAAAGGAGCCAGCATTTGAGGGCAGAATCTTTTTTTTTGTTTAACTTTATTTTATTTTAGATTCAAGATATACATGTGCAGGTTACATGGGTAAATTGTGTAATGGTGGAGTGATGTGGTTTAGATCTGTGCCCCACCCAAATCTCATGTTCAGTTGTAATCCCCAGTGTTGGATCTGGGGCCTGATGGGAAGTGATTGGATCATGGGCTTGTTTCTAATGGTTTAGCACCATCTCCTGGAGCTGTTATTGTGATAGAATTCTCACAGGATCTGGTTGTTTAAAAGTGTATAGTATCTCCCCCCCGCCTCTTCCTCTGGCTCTGGCCATGTGAAGATGTGCCTACTTCTCCTTTACCTTCTGCCATGATCGTAAGTTTCCTGAGGCTTCCTCAGCCATGCTTCATGTAAAACCTATGTAAAACCTAGAAACGTCAGCCAATTAAACCTCTTTTCTTTATAAATTACCCAGTTCTGGCCACGCCTGTAATCCCAGCACTTTCGGAGGCCGAGGCGGGTGGATCATGAGGTCAGGAGTTCAAGATCAACCTGGCCAAGATGGTGAAACCCCATCTCCACCAAAACTACAAAAAAAAAAAAAAAAAAAATTAGCCAGGTGTGATGGTGGGCACCTGTAATCCCAGCTACTCAGGGGGCTGAGGCAGATAATTGCTTAAACCCAGGAGGCGGAGGATGCAAGTGAGCCGAGATTGTGCCACTACACTTGAGCCTGGATGACAGAATGAAACTCCATCTCAAAAAAAAAAAAAAAAATTACCCAGTTCCAGGTATTTCTTCATAGCAATGTGAGAATGGACTAATACAGAAAATTGGTGGTACTGGGAGTGGGGCATTGCTATAGAGATACCTGAAAATGTAGAAGGAAGCAACTTTGGAATGGGCTAATGGGCAGAGATTGGGACAGTTTGGAGGACTCAGAAGAAGACAGGAAGAGGAGGGAAAGTTTGAAACTAGAGACTTGTTGAATGGTTGTGACCAAAATGCTGATAGTGATATAGACAGTGAAGTCCAGGCTGAGCAGGGCTCAGAATGACTGCAGATGAGTAACTTATTGGGAACTGGAGTAAAGGCCACTCTTGCTATGCTTTAGCAAAGAGACTGGTGGCATTGTACCCCTGGTCTATGGATCTGTGGAACTTTGAACTTGAGAGAGATGATTTAGGGTATCTGGTGGAAGAAATTTCTAAGCAGCAAAGTGTTCAAGATGTGACTTGACTGCCTCTTGCAGCCAGTGCTCATATTCATGAGCAAAGAAATGATGTAAAATTTGAATTTATATTTAAAAGGGAAACAGAGCATAAGAGTTGGAAAATTTTCAGCCTGACCATGTGGTAGAAAAGAAAAACCCATTTTCAGGGGAGTAATTCAAGCAGACTGCATAAACTTGCTTAAGTAAAGAGGAGCCAAGTGCTGATAGCCAAGACAATGTGAAAAAGGGCTCCAAGGCATCTCAGCGACCTTTAAGTCAGCTCCTTTCGTCATAGGCCCAGAAACCTAGGTTTCCTAGGTGATTCTTAGGACCCTGCCACCCTGCGCAGCCTTAGGACACTGCTGCCTGCATCCTAGCTACTCCAGCTCCAGCCATGGCTCAAAGGGGCCCAGATATAGCTCAGGCCTTCAGAGGGTGCCAGCCCAAACCCTTGGCAGATTCCACATGGTGTTAAGCCTGCAGGTGCTGAATGCAAGAGTTGAGGCTTGGGAGCCTCAGCCTAGATTTCAGATGTATGGAAAAGCCTGGATGTTCAGGCAGGCTGCTGCAGGGGCAGAGCCCTCATGGAAAAATCTCTACTAGGGCGTTGCAGAGGGGCAATGTGGTGTTGGAGCCCCCACACAGAGTCTCCACTGGGGCATTGCCTAGTGGAGCTGTGAGAATGACCACCATCTTTCAGACCCCAGAATGGTAGATCCACCAACAGCTTGCACCATGCAACTGGAAAAGCTGCAGCCACTCAACACCAGCCCTTGACAGCAGCTGCACAGGCTGAGCCCTGCAAAGTCACAGGAGTGGCACTGCCCAAGGCCTTGGGAGCTCACCCCTTGTTGCAGTATGCCCTGGATGTGAGACATGGAGTCAAAGGAGATTATTTTTGAGCTTTAAGATTTAATAACTGCCCTGCTGGGTTTTAGCACGTACATGGGGCCCGTAGCCTTTTTCTTTTAGCTGGTTTTACCCTTTTGGAAAGGGACTCTTTACCCAATGCCTATAGTCCCATTGTATCTTGGATGTAATTAACTTGTTTTTGATTTTATAGGCTCACAGGTGGAAGGGACTTGGCTTGTCCCAGATGAGACTTTGGACTTTTGAGTTAATGCTGGAATGAGTTAAGACTTTGAGGGCTGTTGAGAAGGGATCATTATATTCTGCAATATGAGAACATGAGATTTTGGAAGGGCTGGGGCAGAGTGATACGGTCTGGATCTGTGCCCCACCCTCATCTTATGTTGAATTGTAATCCCTAATGTTGGAGGTGGGGCCTGGTGGTCGGTATTTGGATCATGGGGGTAGTTTCTAATGGTTTAGCTCTATCTCCCTATTGCTTTTCTCATAATAGAGTTCTCATGATATCTAGTTGTTTAAAAGTATGTAGCACTTTCCCTCTGTCTCTTTTCCTCCTGCTCTGGCATGTGAAGAGGTGCCTGCTTCTCCTTCCTCTATGATTTTGAGTGTCCTGAGGCCTCCCCAGCCATGGTTCCCATACAGCCTGCAGAACAGTGAGCCAATTAACCTTCTTTCCTTTATAAATTATCCAGTTTCAGGTATTTCTTTATAGCAATGTGAGAATGGACTACATGGGGTGTGGGCTTCTAGTGTACCTATTACCCTAGTAATGAACGTTGTATGCAGTGGGTAATTTTTTAACCCTCACTCTCTTCCATCTTCTCTTTTGGAATCCCTAGTAACTTATTTACATCTTTATGTCGATGTGTACCCATTGTTTAGATCCCACTTGTAATTGTGAACACGTGGTATTTCATTTTCTGTTTCTGAGTTATTTCAGTTAGACTGATGGCCTCCAATTCCATCCATGTTGCTGCAAAGGACATCATTTTCTTTTTTATGGTTACGTAGTATTCCATGTTGTCCATATGCCACATTTTCTTTATTCAGTCAACCGTCGATGGACACTTAGGTTGATTCCATTGACTTTGCCATTGTGAATAGTGCTGCGATAAACATATGAGTGCAGGTGCCTTTTCTTTAATATAAGGATTTGGTTTCCTTTGGGGAGATACCCAGTAGTGGGATTGTTGGGTCAAATGGTAGTTCTGGTTTTTTTTTTTTGTTTGTTTGTTTTTTTAGAAATCTCCACATTGTTTTCCATAGTGGTTGAACTAATTTACATTGCTGCCACCCGTATATAAGTGTTACAATTTCTTCACCTCCGTACCAACATCTATTATTTTTTTAAAACTTTTTAGTAATAACCACTCAGACTGGTGTAAGATGATTGATATTTCATTGTGGTTTTAATTTGCAGTGATTAGTGAGGTTGAACATTTTTTCATGTTTGTTGGCTGCTTATAGAAATGTCTCTTAATGTCCTTTGCCCACTTTTTTTTGAGACAGAGTCTTGCTCTGTTGCCCAGGCTGGAGTGCAGTGGCGTGATCTCGGCTCACTGCAAGCTCTGCCTCCCAGGTTCACACCATTCTCCTGCCTCAGCCTCCTGAGCAGCTGGGACTACAGGCGCCCACTACCATGCCTGGCTAATTTTTTGTATTTTTAGTTGAGACAGGGTTTCACTGTGCTAGCCAGGATGGTCTTGATCTCCCGACCTCGTGAATGGCTGCCTTGGCCTCCCAAAGTGCTGGGATTGCAGGCATGAGCCACCGCGCCTGGCCCTTTGCCCACTTTTTAATGGGGCTGTTTGTTTTCTTCTTGTTGAGTTGTTTGAGTGTCTTGTAGATTCTGGATATTAGTCCTTTGTCAGAGACATAATTTGCAAATGTTTTCTCTCATTCTGTAGTTTGTCTCTTTGCCCTGTTGATAATCTTTTGATGTGCAGAAGCTTTTTAGTTAAGTCCCATTTGTTTATTTTTGGTTTTGTTGTATTTGTGTTTGGGGTCTTCATCATAAATTGTTTGCCTAGGCCAATGTCCAGAATGTTTAATCTATCTTGAGGTAGTTTTTGTATATGCTGGGAGATAGAGATCCAGTTTCTTCTGCATATGGCTAGCCAATTTTCCCAGCACCATTTATTGAATTAGGGTGTCATTTCCCTGTTGTTTATTTTTGTCAGCTTTGTCAAAGATCAATCAGTTGGATGTAGGTACGTGGTTTTATTTCTGGGTTCTCTATTGTAGTCCATTGTTCTGTGTGCCTATTTTTGTACCAGTACCATGCCATTTTAGTTACTACAGCTTTGTAGTATAATTTGAAGTCAAGTAATATGATGCTTCTGGATTTGTTCTTTTTGGTTAGGATTACTTTGGCTATTCATGCTGGTTTTTGGCGCTGTATGAACTTTAGAATTGTTTTTCCTAATTCTCTGAAAAATGACGTTGGTGATTTGATAGGAATTGTGTTGAATCTACAGATTACTATGGGCAGTGTGGTTATTTTAATGATAGTCTCTAAATTCATGGGCATGGTATGTTTTTCTGTTTATGCCATATGTGATTTGTTTCATAAGTGCTTCGTAGTTCTCATGGAGATTGTTCACCTCCTTGGTCAATGTATTCCTAGGTATTTTATTTTTTTTTGCATATGGCTATTGTAAATGGGATTGAATTCTTGATGTGGTTTTCGGCTCAATGTTGTTGGTGTATAGAAATGCTACAGATTTTTATACGATGGTTTTGTATACTGAGACTTTACTGAAGTTGTTTATCAGGTCTTGGGGTCATTTAGTAGAATCTTTAGGGTTTTCTAGGTAAAAAAATAATATTTGGAAGAGACATAATTTGACCTTCTCTTCTCCCATTTGAGTGTCTTTTATTTCTTTTTCTTGCCTGATAACTTTAGCCAGGACTTCCAGTACTATGTTGAATTGGAATAGTAAGAGTGAACATCATTGTCCTGTTCCAGTTCTTAGGGTGAATGCTTTCAGCTTTTCCCCATTCAGTATATTGACTGTGGGTTTGTCATATGTGGCCTTTATTATGTTGAGGTATGTTTCCTCTATGCCTAGTTAATCTAGTTAGCAGTCTATCAATTTTGCTCATGGATTTGGAGAATATAATATCGTTAAAATGACAACACTACCTAAAGCAATCCACATACCACCCAAAGCATACTGTCTTGGTTATTGTAGCCTTATAGTGTGAAGTTGGGTAATATAATGCCTCCAGCTTAGTTCTTTTAGCTAAGGATTGCTTTGGCTATTTAGGTTGTTTTTTGGTTTTATACGAATTTTAGAATATTTTTAATTCTGTGAAAAATGACATTGGTAGTTTGGTAGGAATAGTGTTGAATCTGTAGATTGCTTTGGGCAGTATGGCCATTTTAATGATATTGATTCTTCCAACCCATGAGCATGGAATGTTTTCCCATTTGCTTGTGTCATGTATGACTACTTTGAGCAGTGTTTAATAGTTCTCCCTTTAGCAATGTTTCACCTCCTTGGTTAGCTGTATTCCTAGGTATGTTACTTTTTGTGTGTGGCTATTAAAAATGGGATTGTGTTATTGATTTGGTTCTCAGCTTGAATGTTGTCAGTATATATAAATGTTACTGCCGCTTGTACGTTAATTTTGTATGCTGAAACTTTACTGAAGTTGCTTATCAGTTCCAGAAGCCTTTTGGTGGAGTCTTTAGAGTTTTTTAAGTGTAGAATCGTATAATCACTGAAGAGAGGTATTTGCCCCTTTTCCTATTTAGATGCTTCTTATTTCTTTCTCTTGCCTGATTGCTCTGGTTAAGACTTCTAGTACCGTGGCAAATAGGAGTGGTGAGAATGGGCATCCTTGTCTTGTTCCACTTTTCAAGGGAAATGCTTTCAGCTGCTGCCTATTTAGTGTGGTGTTGGCTGTGGGTTTGTTATAGATGACTTTTATTATTTTCAGGTATGCTTCTTTGATGTCTAGTTTCTTGAGGAATTTTTATACAGGGGTGTTGGATTTCATAGACTGCTTTTTCTACAGTTTTTTTTTTTTTGAGGCAGAGTCTTACACTGTCCCCCAGGCTGGAGTGCAGTGGCTCTATCTCGGCTCACTGCAATCTACGCCTCCCACTTGAGGTGATTCTTGTGCCTCAGCCTCCTGAGTAGCTGGGGTTACAGGCATGCACCACCATGCCTGGCTAATTTTTTGTAGAGATGGGGTTTTGCCATGTTGGCCGGGCTGGTCTTGAACTCCTGGCCTCAGGTGATCCTCCCGCCTCAGCCTCCCAAAGTGCTGGGATTACAGGTGTGAACCACTGTGCTCACCCTTTCTGTATCTGTTAAGATGATCCTTTGGGTTTTGTTTTTAATTGTGTTTATGTGGTGGACCACATGTTTGCATATTTTGAACCATGCTTGCATCCCAGAGACAAAGCTCACTTGATTATGATGGGTTTGTGTGTGCGTGTGTGTGTGTGTGTGCTATTGGATTTAGTTTGCTAGTATTTTGTTGCATATGTTTACTTCTATTTTCATCAGGGATATTGGTCTGTGGTTTCCTTTTTTCGGTTGTTTTGCCTCATTTTGGTATCAGGTTGATACTAGTTTCGTAGAATGAGTTAGGGAGGAATCCTTCCTCCTGGATTTTTTTTTTTTTTTGGAATACTTTCAGTAAGATTGGTAACCAGCTCTTCTTCGTATGACTGGTAAAATTTGGCTGTAAATATGTCCTGGGCTTTTTGTTTGTTTTTTCCTGGAAGATTTTGTTAGGACTAATTTGATTTTATTGCTCATTGTTGGTCTATTCAGGATTTCTATTTCTTCTTGGTTAAATCTTGGGAGGTTGTATGTTTCTGGGAATTTATCCATTTCCTGTAAGTTTTCTAGTTTGCTTAAAGATGTTCATAGTAGTCTCTGATGATCTTTTGTATTTCCGTGGTATCAGTTGTCACCTTTCTCATTTCTGGTTGTGCTTATTTGAATCTTCTCTCTTTTTTTCTTGGTGAGTCTAGCTAGTGGTCTATCAATTTTGTTTACCCTTTCAAAGAAGTTTTGTTTTGTTGATGTTTTAATCTTTTATTTTATTTTTTGGTCACCATCTCATTTAGTTCATTTCTGATCTTTTATTTCTTTTCTCCCAGCTAGTTTTGGGTTTGTGTTCTTATTTTTCTGGTTCCTTGAGGTGTGGTGTGTGGTTGTTCATTTGAGATCTTTCTGTCTTTTTGATGTAGGCATTTAATGCTGTAAACTTGCTTCTTAGCACAGCTTTTGTTGTATCCCAGAGGTTTTGGTATGCTATGTTTCTGCTTTGTTTCAAAAATTATTTTGATTTCTGCTTTAATTTCATTGCTCACCCAAAAGTAATTCAGGTGGTTTAGTTTTCATGTACTTGTGTTGTTTTCAGAGTTCCTTTTGGTATCGACTTCTAATTTTATTCCATTGTGGTTGAAGAAAATACTTGATATGACTTTGACTTTTTTTTGAGTTTATTGAAACTTTTCATGGCCAAGCATATGGTTGATTTTAAGAGTGTTCCACACACAGATGAGAAAAATGTATATTTTGCAGTTGTTGGATAGAGTGTTCTGTAAATGTCTATTAGGTCCGTTTGGTTTAGAGTTTAGTCTAAGTCTGGAGTTCCGTTGTTCACTTTCTGCCTTGATGGTCTGTCTTGTGTTGTCAGTGGGGGGTTGAAGTCTCTTTATTATTGTGTGGCTGTTGATCTGTTTTCTTAGGTCTAGTAGGAGTAGTTTTATGAATCTTGGTGTTCCAGGGTTGAGTGTGTATATATTTAGCATAATTAAATCTCCTTGTTATTTTGAACCTTTTATTATTATATAAATAATAATAACCCCAGGGCCCAACCCCAGTCTCAGCCCTACTCCGCTCTAGCACTATAGTTGTAGCAGGAATTTTTCTGCTCATCTGCTTCTACCCCCTAATAGAAAATAGTGTATTAATCCAAACCTTTACACTATGTTTAGGGGCTATTACCACCTTATTTACAGCAATCTGTGTTGTAACACAACATGATATCAAAAAAATAACACTCTCCACCTCAACTAGACCTTATAATATTCACAATTGGCATTAATCAACCACACCTAGCATTCCTACACATCTGCACCCATGCCTTTTTTAAAGCTATATTATTTATGTGTTCAGGATCCATCATCCACAACCTCAACGATGAACAAGATATTTAAAAAATAGGAGGACATTTAAGACCTTACCCCTTACCTGTTCTTCCCTTATTATTGGCAGCCTAGCACTTACAGGTATGCCTTTCCTAATAGGCTTTTACTCTAAATACCTTGTTATCGAAACTGCAAACATGTCATATATTAACACCTGAGCCTTTTCTATTACTCTTATTGCCACCTCCTTAGCAGCTGTCTGTAGTATCAGAATTATTTTCTTCACTCTAATAGGACAACCCCACTTCACGACTCTAATTATTATTAACGAAAGTATTCCCTTCCTAACTAATTCAATTAAATACCTAATAATAGGCAGTATCTTCACTGGATTTCTCATCACCATTAGTGTTATCCCTACCTCTTCCCCCCAAACAACAGTACCACCTGTGTGTGTGTGTGTGTGTGTGTATGTGTCTGTGTGTGTGTGTGTGTGCTGTTGGATTTAGTTTGCTAGTATTTTGTTGCATATGTTTACTTCTATTTTCATCAGGGATATTGACCTGTGGTTTCCTTTTTTTGGTTGTCTTGCCTCAAGTTTTTTGATTGTCTTGGCTGTAAGTTACACTTACAGCCCTAAGTGTAACTACCCTAGGGATTTTGCTAGCAGTGGAGCTCAGTCTTATAACTAATAATCTTAAGCTAAAATATCCATTACAGACATTCAACTTCTCTGATATGCTAGGATTTTACTCAACCACAGTCCATTGTACAACCCCTCGCTCAAGCCTGCTTACAAGCCAAAATCTGGCTTCACTTCTACTAGACCTAGTTTGATTAGAAAAGTCCATACCAAAGATAATTTCACAGACTCACATTACAGCCTCCATTACCATATCCACTCAAAAAGGCCTAATTAAATTTTATTTCCGTTCCTTTTTTATCCCCTCCTTTCTAACTCTACTCTTAATTATCTAATCTATTACCCCAAGTAATTTCAATTACAACATAATCACCAACAAACAATGCTCAACCAGCAACCACCACCAATCAACACCCATAATTATATAAAGCACCTGCACCCACAGAAGCCTCATGAATCAACCCCGGCCCCTCACCCTCAAAAATTATTCAACTTCCTACACTACTAAAATTAATTGTAATCACTGCCCCATCATATTCAAGCATTCATCAAATCAACACCAATTCTATTAGTAACTCTAATAATAAAGTTCGTCAAATATCAACACTTGATCCTTGTGTCTCAGGGTATTCCTCAATAGCTATCGCTACAGTATAACCAAAAACAACCATCATCCCACCTAAATAAATTAAAAAGACTGTTAACCCTATAAAAGCCCCACCATAGTTCAACACAATACCACAACCCACAGCACCACTAGTAATTAACCCTAAACCTCCATAAATAGGAGAAAGTTTTGAAGACAAACCTACAAATCCTATAACCAAAATAATACCCAATAAGAATAAAGCGTATGTCATTCCCACATGGCTTGTAACTATGACTAATGATATGAAAAATCATCGTTGTACTTCAACTGTAAGAACACTAATGATCAATGTATGTAAAATACACCCACTAATTAAAATTATAAGTTATTCGTTTTTTGATCTCCCCACACCATCCAACATCTCTATGTGATGAAATTTTGGCTCACTTCTTGGCGCCTGCTTAATTCTCCAGACCATCACAGGATTATTTCTGGCCATACACTACACACTGGACACCTTAACTGCTTTCTCTTCAGTTACCCATATCAACCGAGATGTAAACCATGGCAGAATAGTCCACTATTTTCACGCTAACGGCGCTTCAGTATTTATCTACCTCTTCCTGCACGTTGGCCGAGGTTTATATTACAGGTCATTCATGCTCCTAGAAACCTAAACTATTGGTATTATCCTCCTACTCACAACTGTAGCAACAGCATTTATAGGCTATGTACTCCCATGAGGCCAAATATAATTCTGAGGCGCTACAGTAATTACAAATCTATTATCAGCCATTCCGTATATTGGAATGGACCTTGTTCAGTGAATCTGAGGTGGGTTCTCAGTTGATAAAGCCACCCTTACATGACTTTTCACCTTCCATTTTATCCTACCCTTCATCATTATAGCCATAGCAATTCTCCACCTTTTATTCTTGCATGAAACAGGATCCAATAACCTTTCAGGAATTTCATTAGATTCCAACAAAATCACCTTCTACCCTTACTATACAACCAAAGATATCCTAGGTCTAATTTTTCTCCTCTTCCTTCTAATAACTCTAGTATTATTTTCACCTGACCTCCCGAGAGATCCAGACAATTACACTTGAGCCAACCCCCTCAGTATCCTACCCCACATTAAGCCAGAGTGATACTTTTTGTTCGCATACACAATCTAACGATCCATCCCTAATAAACTAGGAGGTGTACTGGCCCTTGTATTCTCTATTCTCATTCTAGCAGTTATTCTTTTTTTTTTTTTTTTTTTTTTTTGAGATGGAGTCTTGCTCTGTCGCCCAGGCTGGAGTGCAGTGGCCGGATCTTAGCTCACTGCAAGCTCCGCCTCCCGGGTTTACGCCATTCTCCTGCCTCAGCCTCCTGAGTAGCTGGGATTACAGGTTCCCGCCACCTCGCCCGGCTAGTTTTTTTGTATTTTTTAGTAGAGACGGGGTTTCACCGGGTTAGCCAGGATGGTCTCGATCTCCTGACCTTGTGATCCGCCCGTCTCGGCCTCCCAAAGTGTTGGGATTACAGGCTTGAGCCACCGCGCCTGGCCACTAGCAGTTGTTCTTGTACTACATACGTTCAAACAACAAAGCATAATATTCTGCCCATTAAGTCAATGCCTGTTCTGAATTTTAGTGGCCGACCTGCTTACACTCACATGAATCAGAGGATAGCCAGTCGAACATCCTTTTGTTACCGTTGGACAGACAGTGTTTATCATGTAATTCCCCATTATCCTTGCCCTTATACCACTCACTGCCCTAATTTAAAATAAGCTACTTAAATGAAACTGCCCTTGTAGTATATAACTCAATACTCTGGTCTTGTAAACTAGAAATGGAGAGTCTCTCTCCAGGACAACTCGGAGAAAAAGCATTCCCACTTCACCATCAACACCCAAAGCTGAAGTTGTAATTAAACTATTCTCTGTATTCTTTTCGGCACACATTTTAACTAATACGTCAGTATTGACTGCCAACACTAATATATTAGTACTCCTATATACTTTGTGCATTACTGTTAATCCCCATGAATAATATATAATGCTATAAATGCTTGATTGTACATAGTACATACACACATAACCTTATATTAAAGATCCACTCCACATGTATATAAGTATGTACTAACAATCCCCTAATCAACTATCACACATTCAGACATTATACTCACATGATAAAACTTGATCCACATGAATATTGACCACTATTGGAAACCCTTGATATTACATAGTGCATACATTCATTCACTGACATAGTGCATTTCAGTCAAGATTAACTTCGCCAACATGGATATCCCCTACCAAGCTTTGGTCTCTTAATCTACCAACCTCCGAGAAATCATCATCCCTCTTGGGCATGTTACTGTCCTCGCTCTGGGCCCTTAACACTTGGGGGTGACTATACTGAAACTATACCTGGCATCTAGTTCTTACTTTAGGGCCATGAAACTAAGATCGCCCACACATTTCCCTTAAATAAGACATCTCGATGGACTAGTGAACTACCACCCTATTAACCAGTCACGGGAGTACTGTCATGCATTTGGTATTTTTAACTTTTGGAGATGCTATCACTCACCATTGTGGAAGGCTTCTTTGCCTTTTTTAAATTTTATTTTAAATTGTTGTTGGTTTAAAGTCTGTTTTATCTGATATAAGAATGTTTGCTTCAGCTTGCTTTTTTTCCCATTTGCGTGATACATCTTTTGTCACCCCTTTGAGTCTATAGGTGTCTTTAGTCATTAGGCAAGGCTCATGTAGGCTACAGATGGTTGTGTCTTTTTTTAATCCAGTTTGCCGCCGTATCTGTTAGGTGGAGCATTTGGGCCATTTACCTGCAAGGTTAATATTGATATGTGAAAGTTTGTTCCTGTGTTATTAGCTAGTTGCCTTGGAGTCACAGTTGTATAATAGCTTTATAAGATCTGTGAGCTTTGTATTTACATGTGCTTTTATCATGGCAAATATCCTTTTGTTTCCACATTTAGAACTCTTTGCGCTTTTCTTATACGTCTAGTCTAGTGGTGATGAATTCCTTTAGTGTTTGCTTGTCTGTAAAAGACCTTGTTTCTCTTTCATTTATGAAGCTTAGTTTGGCAGGATATAAAGTTCTTGGTTAGAGTTTTTGTTTGTTTGTTTTTGGAGTCTAAAACGTGGCCCGACTCTTCTGGCATGTAAGGTAAAGCTGAGAATTTCACTCTTAATCTGATGGGATTCCCTTTGTAAATGATTTGACACTTCTGTCTAACTGCTTTTAAGATTTGCTGATAGTCTGATGTCTATATTCCTTGGTTATGTTCGTCTTGTATGGTATCTTCCAGGTGCCCTGTGAATTCCTGATATCTGGATGTCTACATCTCTAGCAATATCAGGGGATTTTTCCTGTTTTATTTCCTCAAATATGTTTTTTAAAATTTCTTTCTTTTTCTTCTTCTTCAGAATGCCTGTAAGTTGTAGGTTTGGTTGTTTTACATAATCCCGTATTTCTCAAAGGCTTTGTCTGATTTTAAAAATTCTTTTGAAATTTTAAAACAAATTCTTTTTTTTTGTCTGACTGGGTAATTTAAAAAAGCAGCCTTCAAGCTCTGAAATTTTTCCTCTTCTTGGTCCAGTTTATTGTTAAGCTTTGGACTGTTCTGACTTTTTTTTTTGAAATTCCTTAAATGAATTTTTCACTTCCAGAAGTTTTTTTTTTTTTGTTTTTTTTTTTTTTTTTTTAAGACATCTGTCTCTTCCTTCATTTCCTAGATTGCTTTTTTGGCTATTTTTGTGTTGGTTTTCAGCCTTCTCTTGGATCTCATTGAACTTCTTTACAATTCCCACTTTGAATTCTTTTCTCTCATTTCTGAATTTTCATTTGGTTATAGTCTATTGCCAGAAAGCCAGTGCAATCTTTTTGGTGGTGTCACAACATTCAGATTTTTCGTGGTACCCAAATTCTTAATGCTGATTCTTTCTCATCTAGAGAAGCTGATACTTGTTGTTGTTTGAATTTACTTCATTTAGATGGCTTTTTTTTTTCTCTCTCCCCCAACCTGCCTTGTGCCTATAGAGTATGCTCTAGGGTAGAGTCTTTTGCTTTGCTTTTATACCCTTATGTATTTTTGTTGGCAGGTTTTATATTTCTTGTGCAATTCAACCTACAGGCCTGTAGGTGGTACTTACTGGTATGAGCCAGCAGCAGCAAAAGCAGACAGATGTGTACCTGATCTTTGTTTACACTTGAGATTCACTGTGTTGTTTCAGGTGATCAGCTAGACAGTGGAATACCCTCTTCCCCTGAGCTCCTGTTTAGCAGTGGGTCAGGGCAAGATAGCTGGGTAGAGCTGGACCACCTAGCTTGCCCACGAATACGCCAATGATGAGCATANACCTGCCTTGTGCCTATAGAGTATGCTCTAGGGTAGAGTCTTTTGCTTTGCTTTTATACCCTTATGTATTTTTGTTGGCAGGTTTTATATTTCTTGTGCAATTCAACCTACAGGCCTGTAGGTGGTACTTACTGGTATGAGCCAGCAGCAGCAAAAGCAGACAGATGTGTACCTGATCTTTGTTTACACTTGAGATTCACTGTGTTGTTTCAGGTGATCAGCTAGACAGTGGAATACCCTCTTCCCCTGAGCTCCTGTTTAGCAGTGGGTCAGGGCAAGATAGCTGGGTAGAGCTGGACCACCTAGCTTGCCCACGAATACGCCAATGATGAGCATAGGCACTAGTCCTGATAGGTGTGGTTGAGGTCTCTGCTGCATGTTAGGGGGCTGCACTGGCTTCATGTCCTGGACAGGCAGGAATGTGATGTGTCCCTGTCACACCCTTGTTCTGGGGCTCGTGACTCTCAGTGCAGATGCACAGTGTTGTCTGTCTCCGGGCCACAGTGTAGCTGAGAGTCATAGTAAATGCCTGTTGTGCACTTTTCCATGGGAGTGGTTTCAAGACATGAGGGCAGAGTCTTGATGGATGAGTAGGAATTTCTTTGGTGGGCAAGTGTGGAAGACCATTTTATGTAATAGCAAATGCAAAGGGATAAAGCATGAGAACGTGGTATATTCAGAGAAGTATAACAGGTTTAGTTTTTTATAGGAGTATGAAGTAAGAGCTGGAGGATTGACGGATGATAAGGCTGGACCCACGTCATGAGACCTGACTCTGAAAGGTGTTGTTTGCCTTTATATCTGAAGGGATTTAGTTTTAATCTAGCCAATGATGTGAAAATTCTGCAGAATTTTTAGTATAAGTGCATTTTGAAGGATTGCCCTGGCAGCAGCATAGGGGCTGGATTTGGAAGAAGGTAAGATGAGAGCTGGGAACATCTCAGTGAGGAGGCACAATGCCTCTTATGGGGAAAGAAGGGTCTATACCACCAGCTCTTACACTGTGGCAAGTTCTGTTATGGAAATGTGACCAAAGCGCACCAACAGAATAATAATTCATTCTCTCTGAATGATTAGAGTGTACCGTGGAAATTTTTGTAGAGGAAGTTATATTATCATATAATTAAATGGAAATTATGTTGGGTAAAATTGTAATGTAATAAAGATCTCAGTTTTATTCTGAAAAGAAGAAATGCTGGATACTCTTTTTATCCTAGAAGGCAAGAGAAATTTAGTTTGCGGAGTAACTCACCCTCTGGGGTGAGAGCATGACATGGCTTGACATAGCAGTTCAAAGAGTTTTTTACATGTGTTCTTAGCTCCCTTTAGATTTCCGGTTCATCCTGTGAGGTTGGAAACGATTGTAGCTAAAATGTTAAGTAAAATGATGGGTTGAGTGAATGAAGCATGAAAAGCCTAGTAACTGTGGAAAGGTTAGGCTGGTTTACATGGGGAAAAGGATTGTTCACTGTGCTGAAAAGAAAACTGGTCTTTGGAAGTGGATCTTGTTTTGACAGTTGTTGTGAGTCCTTGGGCAGAATGGTTAACTTCCTTGAGCCTCAGTTTTAAAACTATCAAAGACGTTTACTTCCTGGGGTTGTTTTGATGATTTAGTGAAATGAAGATACAGAAGTTTCCAGCACATAGTAGCTTCTTAGTTCTGTTTGTATTACATTTCTCCTCATAAAGTTTCTTTTTTCTTTTTCTTTAAAAAAAATTTTTTTTTGAGACAGGATCATGCTCTGTTGCCCAGGCTGGAGTGCAGTGGCATAATTGTAGCACCTGGCCTCAAGTGATTCTCCTGCTTCAGCCTCCTGAGTAGTTGGGACTACAGGTGTGTGCCACCACACCTGGCTCATTTTTAAAACTTTTGGAGAGATGGTGTTTTTCTTGTCCAGACTGGTCTTGAACTCCTGGCCTCAAGTGATCTTCCTGTGTTGGCCTCCCAAAGTGCTGGGATAATAGATGTGAGCCATTGCAACTGGCCTACTTTTATTGTTTATATAAGATATGGGGTCTCACTGTATTGTCTGGGCCGGTCTCAAACTCCTGGGCTCAAGCAATCCTCCCACTTTAGCCACCTGAATAGCTGGGATTATAGGTCTGTATCACTGAGCTCACCTACCAGACACTTTTACTTTTGAAAATTTTCTTTATATATACATTATTTTCACAAAATAAGTGTTCAGAACTGTTTTTATGTCTGTAGTTTCTCAGAATAACCAGCTTCAAATAATATGCCAAGAAAGTATGTTTTGGGATGGCAAATTCTGGTCTCCTGCAGTCTTATTTTGGGAGGGTATGTTCTGAGCCCTAAAATCTCTCTTCCTTTCTTTCCATTCCTTATACCAAGGGGTCCAACAGGCAACCAAGGGATTCAATTACTTTTGTGCCAACCTACTAAGACACTATGGAGAAACTACAGAGCAGGAATATAAAAGGCTGAGAAAGCTACTATGTTTAGAAGGAGAAAGAGCAAGGTAAAGTGAATTCCAATCAGCTTTTTGCTGTATTAGATGAAATAGGGAGTTCAGTGCTTTTGGTGACTAAAATGTTAGGTAGTTGCTCAGTATGTTGCTTTGGGTATCCTGGACCCCGCTTTTTCTGTACTTGACCTCCATATCTAGCCTGTTAATATAAGTCATGTGTGTCTTCTTATTTTTTCTGTGTTCACTGCTACTAGTCCATGGTCGTGTCATCATCATGTCACCTGGATTATCATGTAGATAATGAATTGGTTTCCCTATTCCTCTCTGGATGTTTATTAGAGTCACCTAGCACTTAAAGTGTTCCACTCCAGAATAATTACGTCATGATGGCAAGGAGAGCTAGCCGAAATACTAGACTTTTTTTTTTTTTTTGAAAGCCTTATTAATCATGTGACATCTAGGCATTTAAATGTCATGTCCTTTGTTTTTGGATGGTTGGTTTCCCTATTCCAGCCTTTTCGACAAAGGTAGCATCCTTCCTACTTTTCCTTCAGGTTTCAGGTGAGCCTTCAGGGGAATCCCCCAGGGCTGTCCAGTGGAACTTTCCGCGTTGATGGGAGATATTTGGTATCATTTGCATTGTCCCATGCAGTGGTGTTGGAGCTCAGGTCACACTACCCCAAAATATGACTTTAGGGACCCACAATATGCTACTCCAAAATATGTCTGTCATATTAGTTATTTAGAGTTGGTTATTTTGAGAAACTGTAGACCCAAGAATAGCTCTGAAAAGTGCCCTTTTGTCAGATAAATTTACATCTATAAGGGAAATATTTTTCCCTGCTCTGCACTAGGAGGAGTGGTGCCACTAAATGGAAAAGGCATTGACTTAAACCTGTACAACAAATCTTACTCTTGTTTTCAGTTTTTTTCCTGGCCATCCCCCTGTAACAGATTTCCCCATCACCCTCCACTTCCTTTATTTTAGCAAATGATGGTATTCTGCTGAAGTTTAAACTCTTTATTTGAAATCTACTCTGGAGATTTACTCGATTCTCTTGAGTTTTCTTCCATGTATGTTTGAGGTATACATATGAAACAACTCTTGTTAATCTGTCTTTTGTTATAGGGAGTCCCAGTTTATGAAGACAGAAAATTATTTTTTCTCTCCTATACTAGCCACTAGTTATTGAGCACTTAAACTCTTACTAATATGACTGTGAAACAAGTTTAAATTTTATTTAATTTTAACTGTGTTAGGTGCCTGAACTTGTGCCCTCACAGTACCCTGTGTACATTCTCCCATTATAACACCATAGTGTATATATTCCCAACATTTTATTATTAAACATATCGCAAAGTTGAAAGAATTTTACAGTGTTCGTCCCTATACCCATCATCTAGATTCTACCACTATTATTTTAATATGTTTGTTTTAACACGTATGCATCTGGGCATTTCTCTATCCAACTATTAATCCTTGAAAAAAATGCATTTCAAAATAACACCGGTATACATGGCCCTAAATACTTTAACAGGCATATAACCAACTTTTGTTTGCATGTAAAATTAATGTACAATGAAATGTCCATATTTTTAAGTGTATATTTGCTCAGTTTTAATAATTGCATATAACTGTGTAACCCACACCTCTAAGCAAGATGAGAACATTACCAACAGTTCCCTCCTGCCTCTTCCCAGTCTGTCTTTTCTCTTACCCTCCCAAGCAACCATTGTTTTGATTTTCTTTCTGTAGTGTCCTTCAGCACCCCAAAAAGCTTAACATCATGCTCACCATAAAGGAGAAATGCTTTGGCTACTTAGTTTCTGTACATGCCTTTCTGCACATATTTGAATACTAGTACAACAAAGCAACTTTATTTTTGCTATGGTCTGAATATTTGTGTTCCCCCCATACCCCCAGTTCATATGTTGAAACCTAATCCGATGTGACAGTATTAAGAGGCAGGGCCTTAAGGAGAAGGTGATTAGATTATGCCCTCATGATTGGGATTATTGGCCCTATAAAAGAGGCCTGACGGAGCTTGTTTTCCCCTTTCACCACATAGGGACTCAACAAGAAAGTGCAGTCTATGAGGAATGGGCCCTCATCAGACACTGAATCTGCTGGCACCTTGATCTTGGACTTGCTAGCCTCTAGAACTGTGAGAAGTAAATGTTGTTTATAAGCCATCCAGTTTATGGTATTTTTGTTAAAGCAGCCTGAATAGAAGACCTGAGACAATTTTCTAACTAAAAAGATAAGCTATCCTTGCAGTGAGGAAGTTCTTACCCATACCCTAATGGAGAAGACTCCTGGTTCTATCAGTCACGTATCCATCACTGGCTACATAAATTACCACTCTTAATTCCATCACCGTCCCACTCAATATTCAGTTATATAAAGACTAAATTGTAAAGTTAACTTCAACAATTTGTGTATAAAATAAAATTGGGAATTAGGGAGAAAAATATGGTTAGTACGGTAATTCTTGTTATTCATGGTGGTTATGTTCTGTAGAGTCATCGTGAACACTGCTTTAGCAAATATTGAACCATTTCTCTTAGGGGAAATGCAGGTTAAGTTTCTGTAAGCCTCAAATCACAACTTACGTCAACAGATCGAGACATAGCCTTGGTTTCTGTGTGTTTCTATTTGAAGACACCTTACTATAGATTGTTGATCTATTAACATTGAACTTACAGCTAATGGCACTATCTTTCATACTTGAAGAAAGCTTAACTAACACACGATTTTTTTCAGTAAGGCACAGCCCAGCTTTCCTGAGCATAGGAACACCTGACAGTACTTCAGTACTATGCTTGGGAGTCACTTGAAATGGTGAAATCAGTGACAGGAAGCATACACAAAAAAGTGGCACCAAATGTACAGTGGAAAGGACATTTGTTTATAATATGAAAGCTGACACAGGAAGATGGAGTGTTACCTTGTTCAGCCTCAACTGGAACATATGCTTGGAGTGATTTCAGTATTTTGCTGCCCTGAACATGCATGTGTTCTTGAATGACTGTGAAAATGCTGTGAATATGAGTTTGGGGATTACAAATGAATTTTAGTGCATAGGCAAATTCACAAATACAGAATCTGAATTATGAAGGTTGACTGTATATACAAATAAACATGTATATAATCAAAGAGAAAATATGCAAAGCTACTACATAGCTTGTGTCTGTAGCTGGTCTGAGATGGTAGCTGATATATGTGGCTTCCTTAATCTACTCCCTGTCCTATACCTCTCTTGCCTTCTGCCAGAAGTTCAGCTACTCTGGCTTTTTTTTTTTTTTTTTTTAACCTGATTGAGTGACTCATAAACTTTCCTTCTTGAAGGGACTGTGTCTTATTTGCTCTGTTTTTTGGTTGCTGTAACGTTTCATTAACTTTGTATTGGGCATAGAAGTAGTATGACACGCCCTAGAGAATCTTCTGGGTTCCACTTATCCTACTTTGCCTCCATTGCAAAATAGCACACTTGTTTGCCCTTGGTGATTCGGATTCATTTTTCCAAGTAGTAGATTAACCATTGTTTTGGCTTGTTGGTTTCAGTAACATAAGAAGTACAAAATGACCATGTGGCAGTCTCATCTTCCAATTAATCGGAAACATTGTTGTGTCCCCTTTGGAAGCATTTCTCCTTTAAGGACTAAGATCTCCAAATCATCCGAGCTCAAAGTTGCCAGGACTAGAAGCAGAAATTTTGCAAGTGGGTTATGTGGGTATAATAATGAGAGGAGCCATGCCTGCTTCTACTTCTTGATTCCTGGACTGACATCTTCTGACTGTGGGCAAGATAGCATCATATAATGGTCTGTGATTGAAATAATAAACTAACTGCAGCTTGTAAAACAGAGCCCCATCCTTTCAGGTTTTTGTCTCCTAACTAGTACTGCTACTTAACTCTTTAGTAAGCCATTCTAGGTGATGGAGCAATGCTAAAACCAATTAATCTTAGTGTCGTGAGCACACTATCCACCTCTTTCGCTATGAAGTGAATTCCTTAATGAGAGACAGTGCTGTGTAGAATGCTGTGACGGTAGGTAATACATTCTGTGAGTCTATGAATGGTGGAGTTGGCAGAAGCATTGCAGGCAAATTCATATGTGGAATATGAGAAATGGATGCGTTATGGAAGAGAACCAAATTAAATCAATCTGCCACTAGGTGGCCAGCTGTCTCTTTCCCACCCATGGTGCCATACTGGGAATTCAGTGTTGGTCTCCAGCACTGGCATATCAGATGCTCTGCAATAGCTTTAGCCAGATCACTTTTTTCCGTTTTGGAAAGGACTAATCTGTGTGGTTTTTTTTTGTTTTTTTGTTTTTGTTTTTGTTTTTTGAGACAGAGTCTTGCATTGTTGCCCAGGCTGGAGTGCAGTGGCACGATCTCAGCTCACCACAACCTCCACCTTGTAGGTTCAAGCGTTTCTCCTGCCTCAGCCTCCCCAGTAGCTGGGATTACAGGCATGCACCACCACACCCGGCTAATCTCTTTATTTTTAGTAGAGATGGGGTTTTGCCATGTTGGCCAGGCTGGTCTCGAATTCCTGACCTCAGGTGATCTGCCTGCCTTGGCCTCCTGAAGTGCTGGGATTACAGGCCTGAGCCACCGCACCTGGCCTAATCTTTGTTTTTGAACCCATTCATAATCTCCATCCCTGTCACCATGGCCACTTTGTTCATGGGTCCATTGCACAAGCTTAGATATGATGGAGAAGGAGGTTGAGTGACATCCATAGAGTATGTCATTTTATCTACCTGATTATTAAGAGCCTCTGCATTGATGTGCCCACCTTGTCTCTGATGGTTCAGTGCTGCTGCTTAAGTTTCTGTGCAACTCTAAAATCCCATCATCCCCACTGAATTCAACTTATCTCAATATTGACTTGCTCCTGTAGTCATACCTGTCCTACAAAGGGGAGTGACAAGAATTTTGAAAACCTTGTAGGTGGTCCCTCACTAATACATTTCTCCCTCTCTTTAAAAAAAAATTTTTTTTGTTTCAGAGACAAGGTTTGCTCTGTCTCCTAGACTGGAATACAGTGGCACAATCATAGCTCACTGCAAACTTGAACTCCTGGGCTCAAAGGATCCATCCTCCTGCCTCAGCCCCCGAAGTATTAAATAGGTGGGACTACAGGTGTGTGCCACCATACCTGGTTAATTATTTTATATTTTTGTGGAGATGAGGTCTCATTATGTTGCTCAAGCTACTCTTGAACTCTGGCCTGAAGCAGGTTTCCTGCCTTGGCCTCACAAAGTGTTGGGATTACAGGCGTGAGCTACTGCGCCTGGCCACTAATAGGTTTCTCAATGCCTTAGTGAAAGGAGTGTTTTCTAGGCCCTCTTATGGACATAAGTGGCAGTTTGGTGTGTAGGTAACACATGATAAATCCAGTCCAACCTTCTTGTCTCTCTAAGCCTTTGGATTCCTCTCTCTTATTATGCTAGGGAAACTTTGGAACCTCAGCCTTATTAAATGTTAAATTAATATAATTAATGTTTAACTAATTAAATTAAACTTCAAGTTTCAGTCAGCCAATCAAGTAAGCTGTTAAAGCCACTTCCAGTTTTGTGAGTTAACACATTAAATGTGGGTTCTCTAGTATAGAAGTAGTCAAACCTTTTCTGTAAAGGGTCAGATTGTAAATATTTTAGGTTTTAGAGGCCATCTGGGTTTTGTCACAACAACTCTGTTCTGCTGCTACAGTGTGAAAGCAGCGATAGACAGTATGGCCCATCCATTAATAGGCATGGCCCCGTTCTCGTAAAACTTTATTTACAAAAACGGTTTGTTGACCTCTGCTTTATACGCGTGCACATATAAATGAATTAGAGCCAATGTAGTGTTATATTTCACCCTCCTGGTCTAGCACCTTTAGAATCTATTGCCGTGTATGTTCTGTGGGATTCTGCTTGTTTATCAGCAGATCTTTTGGTGTGTTCAGCTACTTCCTTTGGGTCATAGTATATACCTGTTCCTCTGGAGCCTGCCAAGATTAGACATGGGTTAGTGACAATGGCAGTGGTTAGGTGTGTCTTGAGGATGAGCATCCTCTTTTAAGGCCTCCACCATAGGTAAAGCTGTCCTCAGGTTTTTAAGCAGTGGAAGACTCATCTCCTCAGACAAGGGGGGGAAACTACTTCTGGTAAGGGAGACTCAGAAGGACTTGGGGGTTCAAGTTGGTCAGTTTCATTTGGGTCCAAATAAATATTCCCATTCCAAATTTAAGGATTCTGTTCTTTACTAATCTGTGCCCTAACTTTCACAGGAGGAACTTGGTGAGACCATGAATTCAGCTATTGTTTTAATTCAGCAACCCTCATAATCAAATTAAATTTTATATTTGATTTTCAGCTGAATCTGACCATGACTTGAGCTGAAAGTTGGATCTGAGCTGGTTATTTTCTCCCTGTAGGTGCCCCAGGGCAGCAATTCCCAAACCTTTTGCGCACCAGAGATTGGTTTTGTGGAAGACATTTTTTCCACGGACCGGGTTGGGTAGGGGGAGGATGGTTTCGGGATGAATCTGTTTCACCTTAGATCATCAGGCATTAGTTAGAGTCTCATAAGGAATGCACAACCTAAACCCCTTGCATGCGCAATTGATGATAGGGTTTGTGCTGCTGTGAGAATCTAATGTCTCCACTGATCTGACAGGAGGCGGAGCTCAGGTGGTAATGTCGCTGGCTTGCTGATCACTTCCTGCTGTGTGGCCTAGTTCCTAACAGGCCATGGACTGGTACTGGTCCATGGCTGGGGGCTTGGGGACCCTGCTCTAGTGCTCTCAAAAGAACCCACCCCACATCACAGTACTTATTTTCATAATTTCTGCCATTGTGGTCAGTTGCAGCAGCCACTTGGGCTTCTAAGACATGTGCCTCAGTTAGTACTTCATTACAGTCAGCCAAAGTGATAGCTTAGTTAATTGTGACTCCAATACCTACTGTGGATTACTAGCATTTCATCTCCCATTGGCGATGAATTTAGCACTGCATTGAAGCCCAAGATCATGACCAAACCAGTCCTCAAATTGCATCTCTGTGGGCCTGTCACCTAGGACTGCTCCCAATACCAATCGTGTGTCACTCATGGTCCATTGAGGAGAGACAGAAATCATGTAGTTACTTAGAGGAAGTTTAATCTCAGAACCGTTAAGTTATGATAGAAGAGTAACTAGTAAAGAGAACTCTGACGGATATTCTAGGACTAAGAGACAGCCTCAAGGAAGGACCAACCTGCAAGAGGGGTCCCCTCTACCAGGCTGGGGTTTAGATCTTACTGGAGAAGGTATAGCTGTAGCCCAGGTTTGCTGATGAAGAAGATTGCTGGGTGGCTGGTCCATAGTAACTGGGCAAGCAGAAAACAATCCTTTCACATATAGGTGAGCCAAGGCTGGTCAGCCTGTCTATGAAGGGAGTCCAGGTGCTTCTGTGGGTGTGAAATCTGGAGTGTGTGGGCTAATGTTGCCAGGTCACTGAGGAACTGGACCCCTGGGCATACAGCTATGGCTAAGTACCCCTGGATGTCCTCCTCATCCATACCATGCACCAGGAAGTCCACCCCATGACAGACCATGCAGCAGGAGCCAGAAGACAGTAAAATACAGCAAGCAGAACTAGGAAGTGTCCTTTCTGCGGTGTTGCTTCAGTGCCCTATACTGACAAAGCGTAACATTATACTCACTGTAAAGAGGAAATGCTTGCAAACTCCAGGCCTTTATTGCAGTGCAAGTACCGAAGGATGAATTCAGAGCCAGAGGCAATACATTGATAATTGGCCTAGTCCATCAGATCATGTTATTGATTCTGCAGTAGTTCCCTATTTTAAGACAAGTAAATATTCAAAGCCATAGTCAGGTCCTCTAGTTCTTTGACCTCATATTACTATCTTCCTCTTGGCTCTGCTGCAGCCATCCAGGCCTCTCTGCTGTTTCTGGAACATATCTGCATGCTCCCGACTTAGGACCCTTGCACTAGCTGGTCCCTCTTCCTGGAAGCTCTTTTCCTAGCTGTCTGCATGGTGAGTTCCTCACTTTTTTCAAGTCTTGCTCAGATGTCAGCTTCTCAAGAAGTCCTGCCCTTTACCCCCTTGTTTACTACTCTGAGTACCCTGAACTCCTTACCTCTTTACATGGCTTGACTTTTTCCACAGTACTTTTCACGTAACATACTATGTAATTTACTTATTTATCATGTCTGTCTCCTCCCACAATAACATCAGGTGCCAGGAGGGTATGAGGGGCAGGAGTTTTTGAATGTTGCTCACTTATGCCAGATACCTACAATAGTGCCTAGTGCATTGTAGGTGCTTAATAAATACTTAAATGTTGTAACAGTCTATATGATATTCATTAAAGGTGAGATTCTAACTTCAAACAATTTTCATTTTATTGTTCAAAATATTTTTACTACTTCTGCATTACACAACTTTCCTTTGTTTTCTAGACTGGTTACATTCTTTTGACTAATTAGGTCAAGATGGGTATATTTTTTGTCTTGTACTCCATTAAATGAAATAGGGTTTGTATTTTATGTTCTTTACATCATTTTTCAGCTTCTGTGAGTTTTCTCATCTGAGTAGATGATTGAGACAGATAACTATTTT
>NW_016819762.1:1154172-1172953 GCF_001698545.2 Rhinopithecus bieti | reverse complement strand
ATCTTGGTTCGTGGAAAGTTAACTGATTGTTTTAATTTTATTTTAGGTGCCGAATGTGGAGTAAATGCAGATGTTGAGAAACATCTTGAATTGGGCAAGAAATTACTTGCAGCTGGACAGCTAGCTGATGCTTTATCTCAGTTTCATGCTGCCGTAGGTTTGTATCATGGGACCAAATCACTCAGTGTCTTAGTGAATTCTAGTAATAGCTCTTCTTTTTAAATAACATTTAAAATAAACATTATTTCGTGTTTAAATAAAACATTTAAATATATTTGTGGGATTCTGAGTGAAATAGATTGATAAAATAAATGTTTAACATTTAAATGTATGTGCATCTAACATGAGAAAATTTTGAAGGTGAGGCCTGCTACTACCAAGGATAATTCAAGATAATTGTGACAAGCAGCTTTTCTCAGTGTATTATTTGGCTTCTGACTTTTTTTTTTTTTTTTTGAGACGGAGTCTTGCTCTGCCACTGTCGCCCAGGCTGGAGTGCAGTGGCGCGATCTTGGCTCACTGCAAGCTCCGCCTCCTGGGTTCATGGCATTCTCCTGCCTCAGCCTCCCGAGTAGCTGGGACTACAGGCGCCCTCCACCACGCCGGCTAATTTTTTGTATTTTTAATAGAGATGGGGTTTCACCACGTTAGCCAGGATGGTCTTGATCTGACCTCGTGATCCGCCCGCCTCGGCCTCCCAAAGTGCTGGGATTACAGGCATGAGCCACTGCGCCTGGCTGGCTTTTTACTTTTTGAACAGATTTTACTGAATGCAATTTAATTTTCTTGATGACTTGGGTTTTCAATATGTTTACTTGATACCCTTGGGAGATACTGCAGTTCATTGCCTCTTCAGTATTGGTCAGACCCCAGCTGCTCTTTATTTACACTGTTGCTTATTTCTTACTCGTGTCTGTCTGTAGAATCAACTGTCGTTGAAGCTGTTCATCTGTTAGGACTGTAAGAAGTGAGATGACCAGAATAAATAGGTTCTTAATGAAGGCTTAATGGATTTTCTCTCTTTTCTTTTTTTCTTTCCTTTTCTTTTTTTTTTTTTTGAGACAGGGTCTTGCTCTGTCACCCAGGCTGTAGTGTATTGGTGTGATTACGGCTTACTGCAACCTCAGTCTCCTGAATAATTGGGATTATAGGTGTGTGCCGCTATATCCAACTACTTTTTACAACTTTTATTTTTTATATTTTTGTAGAGATGGGGTCTCACTATGTTGTCCAGGCTGGTCTCAAACTTGTGGGCTCAAGCAGTCCTCCTGCCTTGGCTTCCCAGAGTGTTGAGATTGTATGCATGAGCCACCACACCTGGCCTGGATTTCCTTATGAGTCACTGCTAAACTTTTGTGCTGGGACTTTTTGACATTAACTTTCCTCAGAGTCTTTTTTATTTACTTATGTATTTTACCTTGATTTGAATGGTTGAGTGTGTCTAGTTAACAACCTGACAGGTAGGGAGGGTGGTGTTTTTTTTTTTTTTTTTTTTTTTTGAGACAGGATCTTGCTCTGTCATCCAGGCTGGAGTGCAGTGGTGTGATCTTGGCTCACTGCAACCTCTGCCTCCTGGGCTCAGGTGATCCTCCCACCTCAGCCTCCTGAGTAGCTGGGACTACAGATGTATGCCACCATGCGCAGCTAATTTTTGTATTTTTTTATAGAAACTGAGTTTTGCCGTGTTGCCTAGCCAAACTCTTGTTCTCAAGCCATCTGCATCAGCCTCCCAAAGTGCTTGGATTATAGGTGTGAGCTACCATGCCCAGCTGGTATGTTTTTTCATAAGATACAGCTGTGCTCTCAGAAAAACTATCATCCTATTGTTGTAATTTATTATATAAACTCAATGTAGTTAGGTTTTGGTTTGTCATACTTTTCTTTATGCTTTTTTCTTAAACTCAGATTTTTATTACAGATGTTATTAGCTCTCTGAACTCATAGGAAACAGATTTTTTTGATTAGAAACCTCTATTCAAGGCTGGGCATGGTGGCCCACACCTGTAATCCCAGAACTTTAGTAGGCTGAGGTGGGCGGATCACTTGAGATCAGGAGTTTGGGACCAGCCTGGACAACATGGTGAAACCCCTATCTACTAAAAATATAAAAAATAGCCAGGCATGGTGGTGGCCACCAATAATCTTAGCTACTTGGGAAGCTGAGACTGGAGAATCGCTTAGACCTGGGAGCGGAGGTTGCAGTGAGCCAAGATCGCACCATTGCACTCTAGCCTGGGCGACAGAGTGAGACTCCATCTCCAAATTAAAAAAACAAAAAACCAAAATTCTACTCAAGAGACATGGCATAATTATAAGAACATAGAAAAGTTGAAAAATGAGGGGAAAAGTGAAAAAAAGATACCTTTATGAGTAGTAGAGAAAGCCATTCCACACAATTAAAGGGTTCACTCTACCAGAAAATATCAATTTTAAATGGATGTGAGTCTAATAATATAACCTCTAAATACATAAAGCAAGAATTGACAGAACTAAAAGGAGAAATGAATAAATTCATAATTATAGTGGAAGGCTTTAGCCTCTTTCAATAGTATATAGGAAAACAGACAACAGTAAAGATGTTAACTTGACCCAATTGAAATACACATAACACCTGCACACAGCTACAGAATACACATTCTTCCAAGTGTAAGAACATTACAATAAAAATATTATAGGAAAGTCTCATGAACATAACTACAAAATTCTGAAAACCTAATAGCAAATGAATCTAAATTTTAAAGAAGTCCAAATATTATGTTTGTACACACAAACACATACACACACCGCTGGTTTTCTATTACAGGGATGTAAATTCGGTTTGGCATTCAAAAGTCAGTATAAGTCATCACATTAAAAGACTACAGGAGAAAAATATTATTTCAAAGGTGCAGAAGAAGTATTTGATAAATATTTAACACCATTTGTGAAAGAAAAAACACCTTTTAAACAGTTTGGGAATCTATATTGATGAGTACACCAAAAATCCTATGGCTACCGTCATACTTTATGGTGAATATTCATAGCTCTCCCCATACCCCACCACTGCTGAGATGGAGAATGAGACAAGGATACCCACTGTTACTACTTGTAATCAACATTCTGCTAGAGGTCCTAGCTAATGCAGTTTTTTTTTTTTTTTTTGCGGCAGAGTCTCGCTCTGTCACCCAGGAGGCTGGAGTGTAGTAGTGCAGTCTTGGCTCACTGCAACTTCTGTCTCCCAGGTTTAGGCGATTCTCCTGCCTCAGCCTCCCAAGTAGCGGGGATTATAGTCATGCACCACCACATCCATCTAATTTTTGTATTTTTAGTAGAGACGGTTTCGCCATGTTGGCCAGGATGGTCTTGAGCTTCCTGACCTCAAGTCATCCACCCGCCTCCCAAAGAGCTGAGATTACAGGCATAAGCCACTGTGCTTGGCCTAGCCAGTGCAATTTTTATACCAATTTTCTGTCTTGCAACCTTGCTGAACTTGTTTATTAGCTCTAATAATTTCTGTGTTTGTGTTGTTTCTTTAGGATTTTCCATATACAACATTATGTTATGGGAAAATATAGTTTTACTTATTTTTGTCATGGGAGGGACTCGGTGGGAGTTAATTTAATCGTGGCAGTGGTTATCCTCATGCTATTCTCATGATAGTGAGTTCTCACGAGATCTGATGGTTTTATAAGAGACTTTTTCCCCTTTTGCTTGGCACTTCTCCTTCCTGCCATCATGTGAAGAAGATGTGTTTGCTTCCCCTTCTGCCATGATTGTAAATTTCCTGAGTCCTCCCCAGTCACGCTGAACTGTGAGTCAATTAGCCTCTTTCCTTCATAAATTACCCAGTCTTGGGTATGTCTTTATTAGCAGTGTGAGAACGAACTAATACAGTTGCCCAGCCACTATAATTTGGCAAGAAATAGGGCATAAAGATTTTGAGAAAGGAAGAAATAAAACTGTCATTCACAGAGAACTTGATGATACACAAATAATCTGCAAACTATCATAATTGAAATGAATTTAGCAAGGCCACTCACTAGATAACAAATTCAACATACTTTTGTAGCAACAGAGTCTATATATTAGCAATAAACAAATACAAAAAAAACCTTGAGAATAAACCTAATGAAAGATGTACAAGAACACTTTGCTGAAAACCCCAAAAATAGTTATAAGAAACTTACAAAACACTTAAAATTAAGAGATATACCATGTTCATGAATAGGAAGATTCAATATTGTAAAGATGTCAAGTGGCCCCCAGATTGGTCTACAGATTCAATTAAATCTAATCAAATTCTAGCACTTTATTTCATTGAAATTGACTAGCTGATTCTAAAATGTCTTATGGAAATGCAAAGGACTTCTCGAGTCACCTTGTGGATGAGATTTAAGACAACCCAAGCCAGCTCTCTTTGGTCTGTGAGAAGCATACATGTATTCTTTGCCTTGACCATGTCTGTAGACAGAGGACGGTCCAAATAGCAACCCCTTCTTCCTTCTTATGAGAGCAGAGAGCCTGCTAGTCTCTTGCCATTTAGATTTTTCGGAGATGAGTCAGATACGCCAGTCAGTCTACTCTGTCCTGCAAAGAGGACACTTATAAACTTTTCAAGTGGCCCTAGAAATCTCACCTTGGAATGTAGGGGCAGCTCGCACCTGTTGGGATGTCAGGTGAAACATAAATAGTTCCACTGCAGTAGCCTGCTCTGTAAATATACAGAGAACTTCTATCGTGTACTCTATGAAGCTATTAGAAAGTATAGCTTTGTGGATTACCTTGAAAAGGGAAACAGATTTTAATCTTGGCCTTGCCACTGGATAATCCTGTGACATTGGTCCAGTTATGTAAGAAAATGCACACTTTAAAAAGTTACCTGCAAGTTCCCAGCAGTTTTCACTGTGTCACCCATGGGAATTTTTGTGAAAATCAGATGGTAATAATGAGTATAAATATTTCTTTGAAAATAGTGTACACTCAGGAGGCTGAGGCAGGAGGGCTGCTTGAGCTCAGGAATTGGAGATTGCAGTGAGCTGTGATTGTGCCACCACACTCCAGCCTGGGCGATTGAGTGAGACTCTGTCTCTCTCCTTCTCCATCTTGTTTTTTTTCTTAAAAAAAAAAAAAAAAAAAGGTGCAATAGGATATATAAAGAATGTAGAAATACAATTTTTGTGTCTCTGAAAATTAAGACTTTTCTAAAAACAGGTTTGCTATAATAAAGGGTTTCTTAACTATGTGACATTTCTGTTAGGAAGTTTGCATTTCAGTGACTAACTCACCTTAAGAAATAGTGGTTACTTTACACAATAATTGGCACAAGTTTTTTCACTAAGGGCTGTTTGCTGTGTGACCACATCGTTACTAAGTCCACACTTTTTCTGGTGATTCAAACTGTCTTCAGTGCTGCAGCATGGCAATTTCAAATTTTTTCAGTTACTGTCTTAGAAAAAGTGTGTTTTAAAGTATTTATTCTTACCTACTACCATTAGAATATTTGCAGAAATGTATATACCTTCTACCTATTTTATACTTCATTGTTTTCTTAGTCTCACATGTATTAGAAACATCAAGGGCTATGGCATATAATTAAAGTAGTTTTAAATGACTGCTCCTTTTTTTGTAGCTTTATCACTGCAATACAAGGTTTTTTGAGACAGCTCTTTCCCAAAATTCCCAGTAAAATGTTACTATGTTCACCAAGAGGTATAAATCAGTGATGCTGAAACATGGCAATTTATTGGTGTGATTTAGTAAAGGGAGAATGTAAGTCATTGCTAGTGCATTCTGAATCTGAATAACAGGCCAGTGTGGTGGCTTACAACTGTAATTCTAGCACTTCGAGCACTTTGGAAGGCTGAGACAGGAGGATTGTTTGAAGCCAGGAGTTTGAGACCAACCTGGGCAACATTGCAAGAGCTCGTCTCCACAAAAGTAAAATAAAAAAAAAAAAAGTCAACCAGGCATGGCAGTGCCCACCTGTAGTCCTAGCTACTTGGGAGGTGGAAGGATTGCCTGAGTCCAGGAGTTTGAGGAGGCATTGAGCTGATGGTGCCAGTGTGCTCTGGCTTGGACGACAGAGTGAAACTCTGTCTCCCAAATAAAGTGTCATTTTGTTCAACATGATCTGGCAAGTAGCAGTGACTCTCAAATGGGATACACATCATAATTCTTTTTTTTTTGTTTTTTGAGATGGAGTCTTGCTGTCGCCAGGCTGGAGTGCAGTGGCACGATCTCGGCTCACTGCAACCTCTGCCTCCCAGGTTGAAGCGATTCTGCCTTGGCCTCCCGAGCAGCCTGAGCAGCTAGGAGTACAGGCATGTGCCACCACGCCCAGGTAATTTTCATATTTTTAGTAGAGACAGGGTTTCACCATGTTGGCCAGGATGGTCTCGATTTCTTGACCTGGTGATCCGCCCCCCGTTGGCCTCCCAAAGTGTTGGGATTACAGGCGTGAGTCACTGTGCCTGGCCACACATCTTGATTTCTAGGAAGACCATTTATCATTTTAGTTCATGTAGGACACATTGTTTATAACAAACTATAGAAAATAAAGTTTAAGACTGGGCATGGTGGCTCACGCCTGTAATCCCAGCACTTTGGGAGGCTGATGTGGGTGGATCACCTGAGGTCAGGAGTTCGAGACCAGCCTGGCCAACATGGTGAAACCGTGTCTCTACTAAAAATACAAACAGTTAACCGGGCATGGTGGCAGTAGCCTGTAATCCCAGCTACTCGGGAGGCTGAGGCACGAGAATTGCTTGAACCCAGGAGGCGGAGGTTGCAGTGAGCCGAGATCACGCCATTGTACTCCAGCCGGGGCGACAGAGTGAGACTGTGGCTCAAAAACAAAAAAACAAAAACAAAAACAAAAAACCCAGAAAATATATTTTAAATTTTCTATTATAGTGAAATGGGAGAGTTCTCATATCTGCCTTGCAGGGCGTGTGACAGAGTTGTGGCTTCTGTCTTCGGGGCCCTGCTGCTCAAACCCTTACTGGGAACACCCAGATGGGCAGGTGAAGAGGCCGTGGGGAGCGCTTTTGGGCTTCGGCCCCATGGCAATGTCTAGGATTCCTGAAGCCCAAGTGGGCGTGTGTTACAGTGTGCTCTTTCAGCTATGCCATCTGCAGATGGCTTGTGTTAGTCAGCTCAATAGACCCTCTGCCTTATTGCAAGGACGGGGCCAGTGTCACAGCCTGAGTTCTTACTCAGTGTACTGGAAGAATCAGATCATATGTGGGCTGGAAGGTTGAATGCAAGGTTTACCGAGTGGTGGAGGTGGCTCTCAGCAAGATGGATAGGGAGCCGAAAGTGGGGGATCCCCCCAGAGTGGGAAGGTGGTCTTCCTCTGGAGTCGGGCTGCCCAGCGGCCAGACTCTTCTATGGCCACTCCTGGCTGAACTCCCCTCGGCATCCATGTCGCTGTGCCGTCTCTGCTCTGCCAGTGTCTGCTGGTATGTTCTTCTCCTGTAGACATCCAGTCGTTTGTGTCTGTGTCTGCTTAAGGTCTTGGATTTATATGGGTACAGTATGGGGTGCGTGGCTGGCCAGTGTGATCTTGGAAAATGCAACATTTGGGCATGAAAACAGGAGTGCCTGTTCTCACTTAGGTCCGTGGGCACAGGCCCAAGGGTGCAGCCCTCACCAGGGACCCCACCCTTCTCTACCCAGCACTTCCCTGCTTCCCTCCCATATCAATAGGATTATGCAGTAGATGATGATGGGGTATTGTGGCCTTTTGAAACTCTTATGAGATGTGTGTTTATCAAAAAGAACTATGGGGATAATGAATCCTGGGATCTGAAACCCTAAATTTAATAGACTTTACAGAGGGTCTTAGGTATATCTGGCATGAACGAATGTCTTAAGTGGAAGATTAAATGGTGGGCAGTGTGAAATGATCGATTTCTTCATTTACTTGGTAAGAACGCTTACGTAGTTTTGCTGAATCAAAAAACAAAATCCATTTCTACATTTTTATATCACTTAAACTTGTTACGGTGCTCTCTCATCACATTTCAGCCTCACTTCTGAAATGAGGACAAACATTACTGTTTACATGTACACAAAAGGAAACAAAAAGTGCTCTAGCAACTTTCTGAAGGTCATATTCCAGTTCAAAAGATTCTGAGCTATGCTACTATTTTAATGTCTGGTAAGTTCAGTAAATTGTTGAATGAAGGAGTTTAGTTGGGTGAGCTGAGCGCAAGAATACAACTTTTTCCGTATCCAGATGATATGGTTTGGCTGTGTCCCCACCCAAATCTCATCTTGAATTGTAGCTCCCATAATTCCCACATGTCGGAGGGACCTGGTGAGAGATAATTGAATCATGGGGGTGGTTCCCCCCATACTGTTCTCACAGTGGTGAATAAGTCTCACGAGTTTGAAGATTTTATAAATTCGCTTGGCTCTCATTCTCTCTTGTCTGCTGACATGTAACGTGCCTTTTCGCCGTCTGCCATGATTGTGAGACCTCCCCAGCCACATGGAACTGTGAGTCCATTAAACTTCTTTTTTTTTTTAAAAAAAATACTCAGTCTTGGGTATGTCTTTATCAGCAGCATGAAAACGGACTAATACACCAGGCTAGCATGTTTTTCCTGTGCCTCTCACTACCACCAATTACAGCATCACTTGTAATTGGCTTTCTGATGTGTTTTCTCCAGATAGTAGTATTGTTTTATTCTGGATAATTTTCTCATAATTGAATTGTTTGATAGTTTTAGGATTCTGGGTAGAGGTTAAATCCATCTCCCATAATAATAAGCTAGTATAAGGATTTGAATTATATGGTTTAAAATGAAATATAGTATTTCCATATGTAGGCTTGCAAATAACTTACATAATGAACAATATTATATATTGGATGGATAATAGGAAAAGTAGTTATTTTCAAGGTTATCAAATCTTGTGCTGGTAAAAACTAAGCATGCACTTCTAAACCGAGTCTTGTTTCAGTTGCTACTTCATGCATAGTGATGTAGGAATGGACTCTACTTCCAGGAACTGTTGGTATTTTAAGATGAAGAACCAGGGAAGGCTATTTTGATTTACCATGCAAGTGACCCGATGCCTCTAAGAAAATTGAGATGGAGTCTCGCAGTGTCACCCAGGCTGGAGTGCAGTGGTGTGATCTCAGCTCACTGCAACCTCCACCTTTTGGGTTCAAGCGTTTCTCCTCCCTCAGCCTCCGGAGTAGCTGGGATTATAGGTGTGCACCACCATGCCTGGCTAATTTTAATATTTTTAGTAGAGGTGGCGTTTCACCATATTGGCCAGGCTGGTCTTGAACTCCTGGCCTCAAGTGATACACCCGCCTCAGTCTCCCAAAGTGCTGGTATTACAGGCATGAACCACTGTGCCTCGCCAGAAAATTGATTCTTGATTCATGTATGGAACTATTGTCATTTGATTCTCGGAGTACAAAGAAATTCAGTTTCTCCTGTTACATTCTCACAGTGCAGAATACATCTGTGACCTCTGTTCATCAAAATGTGTGGGAATTTCTCTCCACCAAGTAATCCTACAGATTCTTCAGCAGACAGCAGCTGGATATCATCTAATTCTGTTCAGTTCTGACCCTGTCTACCTGGAGGTAGCCTAAGATCCCACAGATTGAGAGCTCAGCGCCACAAGACCGCTCCTGACTTCAGAAGCCATTCCTAAGGCCCTGGTTGTTTTACCTATGCTTCTGACTGACTGGCTGTAAAAGAGGATTCCCATGACCCCTTCCTTGGGTTCAGTTAATTGCTAGAGCAGCTCACAGAACTCAGGGAAACACGTTTACTGGTTTATTATGGGATATTACAAAGGATACAGATGAACAACCAAATAGATGGAAGAGATGCACAGGGCCAGGCATATGGGAAGGGATATGGTGTTTCTTTGCCCTCTCTGGGTGTACCATTCTCCAGGAGCCTCCATGTTTTTGGCTGCATGGAAGTTCTTCCAGACTCTGTCGTTTTAGATTTTTGTGGGAGCTTTATCACTTATGATTTATTATATCATTGGCTATTGGTAACCAACTCAACCTTCAACAACCCTAGGAGGGAAGAGGGTACTCAAAGTTCCAGCGTTTTCACCTGGTAGGTTCCCCTGGCAACTAGCTCCCATCCTGAAACTATGTAGGGGTGCCCAGCTACCAACCATTTCATTAGTATACAAAAAAGTAATCACTCCAGAGATCCCATGGGTTATAGGAGCTGTATGTCAGGAAACTGGAGGAAGACCAAATATATATCTTATAGTACAACAGATTCTTTATTTTTGTAGGTTTGGTGTTATAAATTGCAGTTCCAATTCCATTTCCTATCTTAAAATGCCTAAAAACTGAACAGTAAAATCAGTGAAAGTGAACACTCCAGAAATACTATATGTAGACAATTTTTGTATATGATGGGATCCTTAATACAAAAGTCATACGCAGTCCTCTCTGGAGATTTTTTCTTCTTGGATTGGAATGGTCATGTTTTTCCAAATACAAATCTAATGCAGTTTACTGTATACCACGTAAATGCTGTGTAAATAATTGTTTTACTGTGCTTTTTAGGGAATGATGAAAAAAGTCTGTACATGTTCAATACAGACACAGTTTTTTTTCCCCTATATATTTTCAGTCTGAGGGTGGTTGAATCCACAGATGTGGAACCCATGAATAAAGAGGGCCAAATGTGTATAAATAATGAATAATCATTGCTTAGTGTTAGGTGCAGTAAGGGAATTATAGAATGTTATGGAATTTGAGAGAAGGAAAGGTTTATTTTTCCATGTATAGTCAAATAAGTCATTTGAGCTGTGCCTCAAAGATTGAGTAGGATTTGGACATATGAAATTGATGGGGTTGTGTTCTTCAGGCCTTAAATCATGGTATTTATGGTATTATTCTTTGCTTAGTGTGAATAACCCTGGATAACTTAAGTTTTTTAAAAAAATTAATGAATATAAAATTAATCCATATGCATTGTGAAACATTTTGGAATACATGGACTGCAGAAAGAAGAAACCCCATCTCTCTGCATGGATAGCCACTGTTGACATGCAGTGAACTGCCTTCTGCTCTCTGGTGCGTCACTTAAATGTTAGTAATTCTTAGGTATGAAATCATTCTATGGCCAGTTCACAAACCAAACCCATAAAATTTTAATTTATTATACCATACAAATAAATATAAACGGAACTGAAAAATACTGTATATCAAGCATGTTCTAAATGTAGTTACTCTGTTTCCTTCTCTTTGCTCAAGTTAATTACAGTATTTTTAAGAAATATCCTATATTCAGGCTACTGATTTTGCTCTCCTGTCCTTGCCTCCTAAGGGAAGTTGTTTAGTAAAGAAATTTTAGTGACGATTAGCTGGGATCATATATTTTCATTTTAGATTTAAGAAAAGAAGGTTTTTTTATTGTTAAAATACCCAATTCCTTTTTTAAAAAATACATTTTTTTCTGACTGGTTCATACTTTTTACTTTTTTATTGTGGCAAAGTGCATGAAAATTTACCATTTTAACCATTTGTAAGTGTACAATTCAGTGGCATTAAGTGTATTCAAATTGTTGGGGAGTCATCACTATCCATCTCCAGAACTTTTTCATTATCCCAAACTGAAACTCTGTATCCATTAAACAATAGGGCCCTATTCCTAACCCTCTACACCAGCCCCTGGCAACCACTATTCTACCTTCTGTCTCTATTATTTGAGTATGTTAGGTACCTCATATGCAATATTTTCCTTTTGTGTCTTGGCTTATTTCACTTAGCATAATGTTTTTAAGGTTCATCCATGTTGTAGCATGCCTGGGAGTTTCATTTCTCTCTAAGGCTGAATGAATAACCTGTTGTATGTATAGTATATCCCACCTGTTGTTTATCCAGTCATCCACTGACGGACTTTGGAGTTGTTTCTGTCTTTGGCCTATTGTGAATAATACTGCTATGAGCATGTGTGTTTGAATACATATTTGACCCTTGCTTTTATTTCTTTGTTGTATATACACAGTAGTAGAATTACTGGACCACATGGTAATTTTACATTTAATTTTTTGAGAAATCATCTTACTGTTTTCCACAGTGGCCATACCATTTTACATCCCACCAACAGTGCACAAGTGCTCCAATTTCTCCACACCTTGCAAACACTTGTTATTTTTTTATTTTTCATAATGGCCATCCTAATGGATGTGAACTGGTATCTCAATGTGGTTTTTTTTTTTTTGGTTTTGCTTTTTTAGTTTTATTAGTATTTTTGTTCCCCCATGCAGATCAGTGTGGTTTTGATTTGCATTTTCCTAATGATTTGTGATGGAGAGCATCTTTTCATGTGCTCATTGGCCATTTGTATGTCTTCTTTCATGTTTGTTTGTATAGCCTATTCTCTTTTTCTGACCCACCTTCCCCTGGCATTTTCAATGCCGTTAACAACTGTTTACAACCATAATTTTGAATGATTATGGACTGTCCTGCCATATAGATTCTCCTATTGTAATTTTTCCAAATGACAAAAGCTTTAGGAGTATAACTTTTCGGGAGTTTAATTGTGTATCTTATGATGATGAACACCTAAGTAGATAAATCTTCTATTTTTAAAAGATTCATGGCCGGCTTTTGTCAAGGTTAGTTTTAGAATTCTTTATATACTTATATTTCCAAATTGCGTTTTAGAAGGATTGTTCTGCAGAAGATTTGCCTCTGATTGAATCCACTCTTTTCTCTACTTTGTAGGTGCTAATAAGCAGAGTAAAATTAGCTCAGAAACCTAATTCATCTTTCTGCTTTCCTTACAAAGCTTAACTTTTCTAGTCCCTTTCTCTAGTCTCTCTCATTTCTGTTCTTCTCCTTTGTCCTTGTACCTTTATTTCTTCACCTCCATTCTAGTTGGAGTTTGTGAGGGAGCAGAGATTATACATTCAATACATCAATTTAGTTCGAGGTTTATACATTTCTAAAACCCTGTACACTAATGTGCGTAGTCCACATTCTTAGTATTTCACTTAGGAAAATCTCCGCAGAGACAAACTGAATTGCATACTTATAAAAGTTATGAGTTGAGGCTGGGTGCAGTGGCTCATGCCTGTAATCCCAGCACTTTGGGAAGCTGAGGTAGGAGGGTTGCTGGAGCCAGGAGTTCAAGACCAGCTTGGGCAACATGGTGAGACTCTCTACAAAAAAAAAAAAAAAAAAAAAAATAGCTGGCTGTGGTGGAATACGCCTGTTGTCCCAGTCTCTCAGAAGGCTGAGGTGGCAGGATTGCTTGAGCGTGGGAGGTCAAGGCTGCAGAGGGCCATGATCATGCCACTGCACTCCAGCCTGGGTGACAGAGACCTTGTCCCCCACCCCCCCAATAGAAAGGTTATAAGTTGAATATAGTTAATATTCTAGACCAGGGGTTTGTGAACTTTTTTTCTAAAGGGCTAGACAAGTATTTTCAGCTTTGCAGCCACAGTCTTATATTTTTCTTTTGTTCTTTCTTTTTTTGGGCAACTTTTAAGAAATGTAAAAAACATTCTTAACTGAAGTCTGCGGGTTGGATGTGACTCGGGCAATAGTTGGCTGACCCCTATTCTAGGTCTTGTACTGATCTTGCTAGGCAACATGACTCCTTTTTGATGATGAGATTCTTAATGTCCGTCTTAGTAGAGTTGTGAATGCTGATACTGTCCAGGTGATTTGTTTTTTGTTTTTTGTTTTTTTTTAAATTTTTGAATAAATGACTAAGAGGTAATATTTTAATTTTCAGATGGTGACCCTGATAACTATATTGCTTATTATCGGAGGGCTACTGTCTTTTTAGCTATGGGTAAATCAAAAGCTGCACTTCCTGATTTAACTAAAGTGATTCAATTGAAGATGGACTTCACTGCAGTAAGTATATCTAAACTTTCTTTAAAGGGGAACTTAACAGAACTTGGGGAGAGTTAATTTGTTTCATAAGGTGAGGACTGGCATGCTAGACATAGCTGGAAGAGATCAAAGCTACAGTGATATAGTGGACTGAGGAACAAGAGAAATTCAAAGTCCCTAGAATTAAACATCAGTGTGAAAGAGAACAGCGGGTACATTAGATGTTTTTTTTCGGAAGTCTGGCAGTGATGTCAGCTTTGTGGTTTAGAAAGACAATTCTGTATGGAGGATGGAGTGTGAGGCAAGATGTGAGGCTGAGACATGAGGTGATGAAGAGGCTGAATTAAGAGGCTATCAGGTGACTGATGGGAGTTCTACTTAAGGCTGTACCAGGAAGAGTAAAGTGGGGATTACTTAATTGGGCTATGATTTGTGGTGACAATAAAATGCTAAATTAGCAGAGACATCCCCTGGAACCAATCCACAAGCTTCAGGCATGGAGAAACTTATAGCCTAGTAGGAAATCCTGATGACTGGCAGGTCACCATAAAGGTTGTGATAGACATGTGAACAGGGAGGGACTCATGAGGTAGAACTCAGGTGGGACTTTCAGAGGCAGAATTGACAACCACTGACCAATTAGATGGTTTCAGAATTAATTTGATAACCATTTATTATTTATTTCCTACTGTATTTCGAGAAGGATTTGAGATAACTGATTAGATATGGGGTGAATGTTTGATTTGAGATATTACTAATATTTTAAGATGGAATTCCCAAATCTCAAATATTTTTCAGATTTATCTTACACAGCTAAGCAAGCACAACCTTTCACAAAGGTTAAATGGCTCATTTTCTTAGTATTATGATAGCTGAAATGGCTTTTATGATAGTTTAATCTTGCTTTTATTGTATTGATGAATTTAACAGGGTTAGGAAAATTTTATGTACTGTAAAAGTAATGTATATAGGGTTAAGTGGAATATTGATGTGGCTTCATTGGTCATACAGAGTTGGTATTCTTGAAAGAAATGGGATTATACACATTAGAAGAAGGGAAATATCAGATGAAGGGGGAGAAACTGATGCATGTTAAAAGGGAAGAGGCTTTGGCAAAGTCCCAACATACGCAACTTTTATTGTAGGGCAAAAGTATTTTAAAATTGAGATATAATTTATATGCCATCAGACTTACCCTTTAAAAGTATTCAGTGGTTTTTAGTATATTCACAAGTTGTGCAGTGGTCACCACTAGCTACTTGTAAGACACTTTTATCAACCCCCAAAGAAGCCCTGTACCTATTAGCGGTCACTCGCCATTGCTCCCCTAGCTCCTGGCAACCACTTAAACATTTGTTTCATATAATATAACATCGTATACTGTTTGGCCTTTTGTGTCTGACTTCTTTCACTTAGCGTAATGTTTTCAAGGTTCATTCATGTAGCACATGTCAATATGTCATTCCTTTTTATGGCTGAATACTATTGTATGGATATATTTGTATATTGATTTAGTTGATGGGAATTTGGTTATTTCCACTTTTTGGCTATCATTGTGAACGTACACGTACAACGTTTTGTGTGGCCATGTTTTCAGTTTTCTTGGCTAGAAAGTATTTTTAAGGAAGCATACTTTAAGAAAAATTATACACATTCATTGGTCCCAGGAATTATTCTTGGTGTCAAGTCAGATGTGCAATTGGAAAAATAAATATTAATAATTTGTTTAGTTTTATTCTTAGTGTTTAAAAGATTTAGAAACCTATAATATTCAAGATAATTCCCCGCCCCTTGTTTTCTAGGCAAGATTACAGAGAGGTCACTTATTACTCAAACAAGGAAAACTTGACGAAGCAGAAGATGATTTTAAAAAAGTGGTAAGTTCAATTTGTATTTGACTCTAGGAAGATGTTATTTTGAGAGAACATATTGGACCTTTTTTTATATTATGACAGTTAATAGTAATTTTATAGCTAAGAGTCAATAGTCTTAGTAAGTAAATAGAGAATAGCCTGATTTATGTATTTAAGAATCACAAATCCTGAATTACTATTTAATGGCAGACATCAAAGAATCCTGTTAACAGTTGGAAGGTAAAGCGTACCCAATAGATACATAATCTTAACTCAGTTTACACAGCTTGCTTGTTCTGCTTTGTCCACTATGAGAATCTAAAGATGTCAGCTGAGCTGCTTTTAAAGCCCTTGTCAATCCTTATTGGGCTTTGGATCTATCCTTTTGGAGACCCTTCATTTGATTTGAGAGGAGTAATGAAACAGATTCTTAGGGAATTTTGCAGTCATCCATTATGGCTGCTTTACAAAGTGTAAAGTGCTTTGGATTTGTTAGGGAATGTTACAGATGTTGTGTCATTGAAGGGGGTATATACTAAAAAATGATTTGGTCAGAGACAGCTGGTCTTTTTATGCCCTCATTTGGCTTGTTTTAAAGACGAGCATTTTTGTTTTACATGGGTTTGTTCCTGGAGTGGTCTAGAAAGGGTATAAAGCCACTGTTTATTACTTGCATTTTTTATAGTTTATATTGCATTTTTATAGTTACTGTGATGATAACCACTATGAAAAGAAAACTAAAATTTCTAACATTATCATAACCCTTGTCACCACACTCAGTCATGTGTGGATAAATCAAAAAACATTTAATTGTATTGGATCAGAAACTGCCTTGTGGTTGCAATAAAATTAGCTATCATTTTCTTTTTATCTGATCTCCCCTCCTATTTGGGAAGACGCTTGAGAGCAGGCTCAAGGCCGGGTGGTGGGAGGTGATAGTGCCGGAGTAACCTTTCCCTAGCCCAGGACTTTGTTCAAAGAAGGTGTTGCATAAACATTTGTCAAGTGGGTGAATGAATTATAAAACATGAGAATGTGTTTCTGCTTCTAGCAGATGCTTAAATCTGTTACTTAGATTTTTTTTTCCAATTAAACTTTAGAGTAGTCTTAGCAATAATTTAGGATATAGTTTTAGCACAAATTAATCCTTATTAAGCATTGGATGTATTCTTCTGGATAACTGAGATCTTGGTACCTTGGATATGGCTTGGGTTAATGTCTTTTCTGTGATCAATATTAAAACTCAGAAACAAGGAGGTGGACTCTCACCGACTTTCTGCTTTTTAGATTGCTCTTTGGCAGTCATACTTCTGCTAGTGTGTTCTTAAAACTGTCTTACTATTGTTACAAGGATTCTTCCATGAGAATGTATATCTGTATTGAATAATCTTTTAGTTTTAATTGGAATTTTTATTGAGATAATTGTAGATTTTCGTGCAGTGGTAAGAAATAATACAAAGAGATTTACAGGTACCATTTACCCAGTTTCCTCCAATAACAAAGTTGTTTTTGTATCTATGAATTTATCTATAGTGTAAAACTATAGCACTGTATCACAACCAGGATATTGACACTGATACAATTTATCAATCTATTCAGATTTCTTCAGTTTTAGTAGTATTCATTTCTTCGTTGCATGTATTCCATATACTTTATCACGTGTTGGTTCATGTACCTACCACCATAGTCAAGACACTGACTTGGTGTTCTTTTACCCTGGGATCCTTCCTGTTACCCTTTATAACCATGCCAATTTCCATCCCACACTGCTCTGGCCCCCTAGTCATACTTTCTGGCATCCACTAATTTGATATTCATTTCTTAAATTCTGACATTTCTAAAATCTTACATAACTGGAATCAAATGTTATACAACCTTTTAGAATTGACTCTTTTTACTCAGCATAATTTTCTGGAGATTTATCTAGATTTTTACATATCCCACTTAGTTTGTTCCTTTTAGCTGCTGATGGACATTTGGGTTATTTCCATTTCTTGACTATTGCAAATAAAGCTGCCATGAACATTCTTGTACAGATGTTTGTGTGAACATGAATTTTTGTTATCCCTGGGATAAATGTCCAGGAGTGCAGTTACTGGGTTGTATGGTTATTGCATGTTTATTTTGTAAGAAAGCACCAAATTGCTTTCCAGAGTGACTGTACCATTTTACATTCCTCTGCATTCTTGCTGGCATTTGGTATTGTCATTATTTTTTATTTTGGCCATTCTGGTAGGTGTGTTGCTATATTGTGGTTTTAATTTGGATTTCCCTGATTACTAATGATGTTGAACATTGTTTCCTGTGCTTATTTGCCATTCGTAAGTCCTTTTCAATGAAATGTCTGTTCATGTTTTCTGCCCATGTTCTAATTGGCTTGTTTGCTTTTTTATTGTTGTGTTTTAAATGTCCTTTATATATTTTAGATACTTTGTTGGATATGTGGTTTGCAAATATTTTCCCTCAGTTTGAAGCTTTTCCTTTCATCCTCTTCACAGGGTGTTTTGTAGAAGAAAATATCTAATTTTTAAATTAATACATAATTGTGTATATTTATGTATTCATGAGGAATATGTGATGCTTTATTATATGCATAGACTGTGTGATGATCAAGTCAGGGTGTTCAGAATATCCATCACTGAATATTTTTCATTTCTGTGTGTTGGGAACATTTCACGTCCTCTCTTCCAGCTATTTTGAAATAGTATATTGTTAACTACCCTACTTTGCTATTAAACATTACCTCTTATTCCTCTTCGCTGTGTTTGTACCCATTAACCTGTCTTCATCCCTGCATCCCACTGACACACCCTTTCCAGTCTCTAATGTCTATTGTGTCTATCATCCTACTCTCTAACTCTATGAAAGTAACTTTTTTTTTTTTCTCCCACATATATGTGAGAACATGCAATGTTTGTCTTTCTGTGCCTGGCTTATATTTCACTAATAACCTCCAGTTCCATCCATGTGGCTGCATATGAACATGATTTTAGTTCTTTTTTATGGCCAGGTAGTATCCCATTCTCGTTCATTCATTCTCTCTCACTCTCTCTCTCTTTCTCTCTCTCCCCTTCTCCCCCCTCCCTCCCCTCCCCCCTCCTCC